>NC_135803.1:71892723-72038384 GCF_964213995.1 Mustelus asterias | reverse complement strand
GCCTGTAAATCCTCACTTTCTGATATCAGATTTTGGAGACAGAAGGAGGTTTTGGCCTTACTACATTTGTCCTCTTAAATGTCAGCCCATCTCCTGGGAAAAACAGCCCTTTAATTGTTAACATTCGGAAAGCGACCTTCCTTTTAGCCAGACCAATAAATGTGTCAAGCTTCTTGATCACCTTATGTTCCTGTCCTACCACTTTCACAGATCTATGGGCATACTCTCCAATATCCCTCAGTTCCTCTAAACATTATTGGGTGGCACGGTGGCACAGTGGTTAGCACTGTTGCCTCACAGTAGGGACCTGGGTTTGATTCCGACCTTGGGTGTCTGTGTGGAGTTTGCACGTTCTCCTCGTGTCAATGTGGGTTTCTTCCGGGTGCTCCAGTTTCCTCCCACAGTCCAAAGATGTGCAGGTTAGATGGATTAGTCATGGGGTAGGGCAGGGTGATGGTCCTGGGTAAGATACTCTGTCAAAGAGTCGGTGCAGACTTGATAGGCCGAATGGCCTCCTTCTGCACTGTAGGAATTGTGTGATCAATATCTTATTCATTGTGTATTACCTCACACTGCTCCAGATTAAATTCCGTTTGCCACTTTTCTACCCATCTGACCTGTCCATTGACATCTTCCTGCAGTCTATAGCTTTCTTGCTCATTATCAACCAGACAGCCATTTTTTACATTATTTTCAAGCTTCTTAAATCATATCCCCTACATTTAGATATATACAATGCACAGCAAGGGGTCCCATACTAAGGCACACTAGAAACAATCATCCAGTCACAAGAATACACATCGATCATTACTCTATGTTTCCTGTCTCTGAGCTAATTTTGGACCCAATGAGCCCCTTGCATCCCATGGACTCCTTTTCTGACCAATCTGCCGAGTGGAATATTGTTAAAAGTCTTGCTGGAGTCGATGTAAATGACATCATATGCCCCACCCTCATCAACCTTTCTTGTAACTGTTTAAAAACTTAAATCACATTCGTCTGACATGAGCTTCCCTTAGAATATCTGTGTTGCCCTTGACCTGTGCCTCTCAAAATTACAATTTGTATTGTCCCTCAGAATATTTTCCAATAATTTGCACATTATTGAGGTTAGGCTGGCTGTCTTATAATAAGAAGTCTCACAACACCAGGTTAAAGTCCAACAGGTTTATTTGGTAGCAAATACCATTAGCTTTCGGAGCGCTGCTCCTTCGTCAGATGGAGTGGAAATGTGCGCTCAAACAGTGCACAGACACAGAAATCAAGTTACAGAATACTGATTAG
This sequence comes from Mustelus asterias, assembly GCF_964213995.1. Lineage (NCBI taxonomy): Eukaryota > Metazoa > Chordata > Chondrichthyes > Carcharhiniformes > Triakidae > Mustelus > Mustelus asterias. The sequence goes on along the minus strand of NC_135803.1, from coordinate 72,037,100 downwards.
AATGTGAATCCCTACAGCCAGCCAGGTCTTAAAGGAACAGACAATGTGGATGGAGGGAGCATTTTAAACACAGGTTAAAGAGATGTGTATTGTCTCCAGACAGAACAGCTAGTGAGATTCTGCAAGTCCCGAGGCATGGTACATTGGGGAAACCATGCCGACGCTACGACAACGGATGAATGAACACCGCTCGACAATCACCAGCCAAGACTGTTCTCTCCCTGTGGGGGAGCACTTCAGCAATCACGGGCATTCAGCCGTGGATCTTCAGGTAAGCGTTCTCCAAGGCGGCCTTCACGACACACGACAGCACAGAATCGCTGAGCAGAAACTGATAGCCAAGTTCCGCACACATGAGGACGGCCTAAACCGGGATGTTGGATTTATGTCACATTATCAGTAACCCCCACAGCTTGCCCCCTGGACTTGCAGAATCTCACAAGCTGTTCTGTCTGGAGACAATACACATCTCTTTAACCTGTGTTTAAAATGCTCCCTCCACCCACATTGTCTGTACCTTTAAGACCTGGCTGGCTGTAGGGATTCGCATTCTAATTAGTATTCTGTAACTTGATTTCTGTGTCTGTGCCCTGTTTGAGAGCACATTTCCACTCCATCTGACGAAGGAGCAGCGTTCCGAAAGCCTATGGTATTTGCTACCAAATAAACCTGTTGGACTTTAACCTGGTGTTGTGAGACTTCTTACTGTGCTTACCCCCAGTCCAACGCTGGCATCTCCACATCATGTCTTATAATAACACAGGCTATCACTTCTCACCCATTTTTAATAACTGTACAACATTCTCAGTTCTCCAGTCCTCTGTTCTCTAGCCGTGATTGGAAAATTATGGTCGGATATGTGCCATTTCCTACCTTGCTCTTCTTGGCAGCTCTGGATGCATTTCATCTGGGCCTGAGGGTTTACCCACTTTCAAAGATGCTAAACCCCTTAATATTTCCTCTTTCATTATGTTTGTGCCATCCAATATTTCACACTCCTCCTCCTTAACTACAATGTCATTAAAAACAATATCTTCCATCTCCATACACTGGTTACCTTTTCAGTCTGTAACAGGTTCTATTCTTTAGATATCTCCTTGATCTCTATTTATTTATAAAATATCCTTGATTTTACTCATCAATATTTTTTTACGCCCTTTCTTTTCCTTTCCAATTTCCTTTTTTAAATTCATCCTGCCCTTTCTAAACTCCTCTGGACTTCCTGTGGTATTTAGTTCTCAATAGCTGACACATAGCTTTGTTTCATTGCTTCCTTCAATGCTGTCTGCTCTCTGATATTGGGGAGGGGGGTTCTAGATTTTGTCATGCCGTCTTTCTGAAAACATGCTTGTTTTGACTGATCTGTACCTGCTTGTTGAAAGCCTCCCACTGCTCTGACATGGATCCACTTTCATTCAAGTAGCTGCTTCTGGTCCATTTTTATCAAGTCACGTTGCAGCTTACAGAAATTGGTCTTGCTCCAAATTGAGACTTTTGCTTTTGGTCCATCTTTGTTCTCTTCCATAACTATAAACCGAACTGAATTATGACCAGTAATCCATAACTGCCCCTCTACCGCTGTGCTTGTTACATACTGCTAAACGCATTTTGTGAATTCTCCACCCTGTCTACCTTTTACACAAAATTTATCTCAGTTAATGTTCGGGCAGCTGAGATCCCCTACTATTGGTTTCTGCTTTTCTCAGCAATTGACCTGCATATTTGCTCTTTTATCTCTCCCTGGATGCTGGGGGGCTGGAGCATTCCTCTATCAATATGATTGAACCTTCTTGTTGCTCAGTTCAATTCACATGGGCTTATTTGATGATCATTCTAGTGTATGATCCCTCCTCACGGCTGCAATTGTTTCTTTAATCATTACTGCGACTCCCCCCATTCCTTTTATATTTAGAACATAGAACATAGAACATTACAGCGCAGAACAGGCCCTTCGGCCCACGATGTTGCACCGACCAGTTAAAAAAAAACTGTGACCCTCCAACCTAAACCAATTTCTTTTCGTCCATGAACCTATCTACGGATCTCTTAAACGCCCCCAAACTAGGCGCATTTACTACTGATGCTGGCAGGGCATTCCAATCCCTCACCACCCTCTGGGTAGAGAACCTACCCCTGACATCGGTTCTATAACTACCCCCCCTCAATTTAAAGCCATGCCCCCTCGTGCTGGATTTCTCCATCAGAGGAAAAAGGCTATCACTATCCACCCTATCCAAACCTCTAATCATCTTATATGTTTCAATAAGATCCCCTCTTAGCCGCCGCCTTTCCAGCGAAAACAATCCCAAATCCCTCAGCCTCTCCTCATAGGATCTCCCCTCCATACCAGGCAACATCCTGGTAAACCTCCTCTGCACCCTCTCCAAAGCCTCCACATCCTTCCTGTAATGTGGGGACCAGAACTGCACACAGTACTCCAAGTGCGGCCGCACCAGAGTTGTGTACAGTTGCAACATAACGCTACGACTCCTAAATTCAATCCCCCTACCAATAAACGCCAAGACACCATATGCCTTCTTAACAACCTTATCTACTTGATTCCCAACTTTCAGGGATCTATGCACACATACACCTAGATCCCTCTGCTCCTCCACACTATTCAAAGTCCTCCCGTTAGCCCTATACTCAACACATCTGTTATTCCTACCAAAGTGAATTACCTCACACTTCTCCGCATTAAACTCCATCCGCCACCTCTCGGCCCAACTTTGCAACCTGTCTAAGTCTTCCTGCAAACTACGACACCCTTCCTCACTGTCTACCACACCACCGACTTTGGTGTCATCAGCAAATTTGCTAATCCACCCAACTATACCCTCATCCAGATCATTAATAAATATTACAAACAGCAGTGGCCCCAAAACAGATCCCTGAGGTACACCACTTGTAACCGCACTCCATGATGAATATTTACTATCAACCACCACCCTCTGTTTCCTATCCGCTAGCCAATTCCTGATCCAATTTCCTAGATCACCCCCAATCCCATACATCTGCATTTTCTGCAGAAGCCTACCATGGTGAACCTTATCAAACGCCTTACTAAAATCCATATATACCACGTCCACTGCCTTGCCCCCATCCACCTCCTTGGTCACTTTCTCAAAAAACTCAATAAGGTTAGTAAGGCACGACCTACCTGCCACAAAACCATGCTGACTATCACCTATCAATTCATTACTCTCCAAATAACTATAAATCCTATCCCTTATAATTTTTTCCAACATCTTGCCGACAACAGAAGTGAGACTCACCGGTCTATAATTCCCGGGGAAGTCTCTGTTCCCCTTCTTAAACAATGGGACAACATTCGCTAACCTCCAATCTTCTGGTACTATACCAGAGGCCAACGACGACCTGAAGATCAGAGCCAGAGGCTCTGCAATCACTTCTCTTGCCTCCCAGAGAATCCTTGGATAAATCCCATCCGGACCAGGGGATTTATCTATTTTCAGACCCTCCAGAATATCCTGCACATCCTCCTTATCAACTGTAATACTGTCTATTCTACTCCCTTGCAACCCAGTGTCCTCCTCAGCTATATTCATGTCCCCTTGCGTGAACACCGAAGAGAAATATTGGTTCAATGCTTCACCAATCTCCTCCGGTTCCACACATAACTTCCCTCTGCCATCTATAACTGGCCCTAAACTTGCCCTAACCAACCTTCTGTTCTTGACATACCTATAGAACGCCTTAGGATTCTCTTTAACCCTATCCGCCAAAGTCTTCTCATGTCCCCTTTTAGCCCTTCTAAGCTCGCTCTTCAACTCCCTCTTAGCCAATCTAAAGCTTTCTAGTGCACTACCCGAGTGCTCACGTCTCATCCGAACATAAGCCTCCTTTTTCTTTTTAACCAACAAAGAAACTTTTTTGGTGCACCACGGTTCCCTAGCCCTACCAATTCCTCCTTGCCTGACAGGGACATACCTATCACAGACTCGCAGTAGCTGCTCCTTGAAAAAACTCCACATGTCGGACGTTCCCAGTCCCTGTAATCTCCTAGTCCAACCTATGTTTCCTAATTCTCTCCTAATAGCCTCATAATTACCCTTCCCCCAGCTAAAACCACTGGCCCGAGGTTCATGCCTATCCCTTTCCATCACTAAGGTGAACGTAACCGAATTGTGGTCACTATCACCAAAATGCACACCAACTTCCAAGTCTAGCACCTGGTCTGGCTCATTTCCCAGCACCAGATCCAATATAGCCTCACCTCTAGTTGGCCTGTCTACATACTGAGTCAAAAAACCTTCCTGCACGCTTTGAACAAAAACTGACCCCTCTAACGAGCTAGAGCTATAACAATTCCAGTCAATATTAGTCAAGTTAAAATCCCCCATAACAATTGCCCTATTACTTTCACTCCTAAGCAGGATTGACTCTGCAATCCTTTCCTCAACCTCTCTAGAACTTTTAGGAGGTCTATAAAAGACTCCCAACAGGGTGACCTCTCCTCTCCTATTTCTAATCTCCGCCCATACTACCTCAACAGATAAGTCCTCATCAAACCTCCTCTCTGACACTGTGATACAATCTCTGACCAATAATGCTACCCCTCCCCCTCTTCTACCTCCTTCCCTACTTCGACTAAAACATTTGAACCCCGGGACCTGCAGCATCCATTCCTGCCCCTGCTCTATCCATGTCTCTGAAATAGCCACAACATCAAAGTCCCAGGTACTGATCCACGCTGCAAGTTCACCTTTCTCTCTCTATCCCATCTGAAAACCTTGTCCTGGGAGAGTGGTTTGGATTGTTTAAGTAAAAATACTCGCTACCTTGTTGTGAGTTGCAAGTCGTGATCCAATTTAGGGATTGTGATGGTTTATATATCGAACAACGGGGGAATAAGTTACAGACTGGAATCCACTGGAAGGGTTAAATAATCCACACAACAATTAATTGTATTTATATAGCACATTCAATGCACAGTGGTACAAATGTCACAAAGCACTTTGCAGGAGAGTTAACAGACAATATTACACATGAAGTAACTTACTGGGAGGAAGTTTCAAACTAGAAACTAATCAAGGAATTTTCAATGGATTTTAAAGTAAGTAATTAATATCTTGAAAGAGTTACAGCCTGGAATCTAATTGAGGGTTTGCATAGTTTATTTATAGAATCAGATACATAGAATTGAGTTACAGGACTGAATCTACTCATAGGCTGTGATTTTACCGGCTTGCCCTGCCCATCGATTGGTGTGATCCTGATTTCCCGGCTCTCGCGATCTTACCGGGACTGGATTGCTGGTGCAACCAACCTCTTGTCCATTTCGGTGAGAGGCTGAATATATTACTTAAATATATTTAAATCATCATTTACATCTGTTCAGCGAGCCTGGCGCTCAAAGGTCCGGACTCACTTGCCTTTGAGGTCTCGCTGGGAGAGGTTCTCTCCAGCGAGGAAAGTACCTGCTCTCCATGAACGAGGAACAGTTGTGTTGCCCTTGTCGATTGAACTGGAGGCCATTGAGCAGCATCTTGGCACTGCCAGCCTGGCACCTTGGCACTGCCCACCAGGCAGGGGCTGATGGAGATGGGGCCCATGGGGGGGGGGTGAGTCCTACAGTCGGCCAGTCTGGGGCGGCCCGATTGAGGAGAGGGGGCGGGGTGCCATTACACACTCTGCAGCTGCGATCAGGAGGGAGGGGGGCGTCTGCTGCCACTCTGCAGCTATGAGTGGTGGGGGGTGAGAGGGGACCTGCTGCGCACTCTACTGGAGATCGTGGGTGGGAGGAGGGGGAGCGGGCCCACGCTACATATTGTGATTGGTATGAGGCAGTGGCATAGTGGTATTGTCACTGGACTGGTAATCCAGAGACCCAGGTAATACTCTGGGGGACCTGGGTTCGAAACCCACTGTGGCAGATGGTGAAATTTGAATTTAATAAAAATCTGGAATTAAAAGTCTAATGATGACCATTGTTAATTGTTAGGGGCGGCATGGTAGCACAGTGGTTAGCACTGCTGCTTCACAGCTCCAGGGTCCCAGGTTCGATTCCCGGCTCGGGTCACTGTCTGTGTGGAGTTTGCACATTCTCCTCGTGTCTGCGCGGGTTTCCTCCGGGTGCTCCGGTTTCCTCCCACAGTCCAAAGATGTGCGGGTTAGGTTGATTGGCCAGGTTAAAAAAAAAAATGCCCCTTACGAGTCCTGGGATGCGTAGATTAGAGGGATTAGCGGGTAAATATGTGGGGGTGGGGCCTGGGTGGGATTGTGGTCGGTGCAGACTCGATGGGCCGAATGGCCTCCTTCTGCACTGTAGGGTTTCTATGATTCTATGAGAGGGAGGGAGGGTCCCGCTGCTGTTCTTCCTACAATTGGTGGTGGGGGAGGGGTGGGGAGGTGCGGGGGGGAGAGGACGGAGGGATGGGGGGGTGGTGGAGTGATCGGTCTGGGTGGTGGGGGCTATATTTTCGGGCGGTGTGGGGCTTGCGATTGGCCACGGGCCCCTGTGAGTGTGAGGGTAGGGGAGGCGCTGACCTGAGGCTGGGTGAAGCAGCTCTCTCTCTTTCTCTCTCTCTCTCTCTCTCTCTGTCAGGTCTCTGCTGTTGCTATTGTGCATGTGCAGCCACAGAGGTAATTTTTATCTATCCTATCAATTCTGCTTAACAGATGGAAAACTTAGATAAAATCAGCCCTCAGCTTCTAAATTCCAGGTAACACAACTCTGGTTTGCGTAATCTCTGCTCATAATTTAATATTTAAATCCAGGTATCATTCTAGTAGATTTGTGGGTGTGCCTCCCCCAAGGCTCAATATGGTGTGATGCCCCCAGCTGAACACAGACCTACAGATGTGGTCTATCCAGAGTTTTGTAGAGCTGTAGCATAAATTTTATTCCTTGCATTCTAATCCTATGAAGGCCAGCATTCCAAAAGCCATCCTGATTTTTTTGTACCTCTCCGTGACATTTTAATAATCCATGTACATGAATTCCTAAGTCTCGTTGGACCTTCACTGTTTCCAGCTTCTTTTAGAAATTATTCTGATCTATCATTGTTAGGTCCAGTTGGTGGACTTGCTAGTAATGGAATCCATTAGCCACAACTTTGCCCATTTGCTGAATCTATCGATATCTCTTTGTAATTTTTTGATTCCATATACACTATTTATGATGACACCTATCTATGTTTCATCGGCAAACTTGGTTATGTGGCCCTCTGTCCCATCATCCTCGATATTAGTAAATCAGTTGAGGTCCCAACACAGATGCCTGTGCAATCCCACCAGTTACCTCCTTCCAATTCGAGTATCTGAGAATAATGGACAGCCAGGAATGAGTTACTGGCTGGAATCTGATCGAGGAATTCATATGGTTTACATGTATGTTGATTATTGCTTATCTGGAAGTGGGTTACAGACTATTTGAGAGGTTCAGATGTAATTAGCCCCAGCTGGCTTTCAGGTCCCAGGGCTAAAAGCATTGTTTATTTTTCAGTTTGAAATGTCAGTTGATTAATTATTCTGTGGATCTCCCAGGCCTTTCTTTTCAGAATGATATTTATTAACACTTTATCAACTCTACAGAATAATGCAGCTTAAACGAGGATATGAGAGTCAGCCAATCAGATTACAGCACCACTAGTGCATGCAAGCACCTTGCAATCAGATCAGACAACAGATGATCGCAAAAGCAACATATCACCATGCCAACCAGATCAAAGCTGTTGTCGACCAGCCGACAAGTAGATGTTGACTTTTCCTTCCTCAGTTTGGTTTGGTTCCAGACCTAATACTTTATCTACAGTCCCATTCCTTTGCCCACTGACAACCAACTCCCCCTCTTCCCCCAATAGCTATCTCCAAGATCCATTTAGGATTCCCACTTGCTTATATTTGTCAAACCAAACCCATTTAGAAGCCAAACTTCCGAGGGTCTAAGCTCAGTCAATGAGAATTTGATGCAAAGCCCAATGGGTTCATTTTTTTATAGGATGTGGGTGTTCATTGGCTAGGCCAGCATTTGTTGCCCATCCCTAATTGCCCTTGAGAAGATGGTGGTGAGCCATCTTCTTGAACCACTGCTGTTTACCTGCGACTTAGAATGATTAGTCTGTAGGATATGTGCCTATGATCTATTTCCAATCATCAGAATCCAAATCCTGAGGCCTACTTGGGGAGGAAGCCAACTATAGATCCATTGCTGCCTTGCAGGTTTCTTGCTTTTTTTCCCCCATTCAAGGGTATGAAGGAAAAGACAACAAAAAAGAAACAAAATATTTGTAAATGTGAGGTAAATCACTGTTCAGTTGGCGTGGGATCATTTTAAAAGAAAGCAATGGATGGGGTTGGGGAACTACAGCTTTGCAGTGACAATGGGAGAATGCCTCATCATTCACCTCCCCCCGCTCCCCCACAATTCTTGTGAAATATGCATTGTATACCCAGCTTTGCAAAAATGCAGCTCCTTATTTTAAAGACACAAGCAAATTTTGAGTCCACATCCTGATGTCACTAAGAGATTCGAAAGCCCATTGCTGTTCTGCTCCCGACAGGTCGACACTCACTCAGGGAAAATAATGTCATTAAAATGCATGAAAAGGAAGATTTCTCCAGGACAATCCCAGAGATCCATAACTTCTGGTAAATGTCTTTGTTGTCCTGGAGTGCTCTTTACTATTGGCCCTCGCGACCGCAGGAATAAATTCATGGTTGATGCGGTGTGTGGAGGGGATGGTGTGGCAAGAGGAGTCTGGGAGAGGAGGAGGAGGAGGAGGAGAGGTAAGGGAATCGAGCAGGTCGGATCCGATCCACTGGTCGCTTCTACGTGCCCAGGAAGATTCCTGTGAAATCCGAGCCGCTTTGAATGGTGACAGAGAAACCAGATCTGTTGTCGACAAAGACGGAGATGTACTGCACGGCCTGTGGAGAGAATAGTATTATTAAGACCAGGAACTCCATTCAGTCAGTTTACATTCCCAGCTGAAGAGGACGCGTGTTGCAGATGTATCACCATTCCATATATTACATTTCCAGCAGGCTGAAACTGTAGGAGGTACATCTCAACGCAAGTTGAATGTAATTTAACAACCGCATGCAGACATTTATTAAGCCCTGAATTTTTTTTTTGTTCGTTCATGGGATGTGGGTGTCAGTGGCTTGCCCATCCCTGAGGGTATTATAAGAGGTAATCACATTGCTGTGTGTCTGTGGGATCTGCTATGATCAGCTCTGCTACAGTGTCCAGTGCTGTGCAAGTACAACAGTACCGCACAATGGATATTCACGTATTAAAGGAGGAACCAGTGCATGTCAAAGTTGTAGCCGCAGGTTAAATTCCGGCCTGGGGTGACTGTCTGTGTGGAGTTTGCACTTTCTCCCCACGTCTGTGTGGGTTTCCTCCGGGTGCTCCGGTTTCCTCCCACAGTCCAAAGATGTGCGGGTTGCGTTGATTGGCCGTGCTAAATTGACACTAGTGTCGGGGGATTAGCAGGGTAAATGTGTGGGATTACAGGAGTGGGCCTGGTTGGGATGTGGCCGGTACAGACTCGATAGGCCGAATGACCTCCTTCTGTACTGAATGGATTCTATGATTCTGTGAATTTTAACCGAACCCAGCAGGAATGGGCCGTGTTCATGTTAGAATTGAGCCTTCTGATTTTATCATTCCATCTGATTCTATTCTGGAATTCCAATGAAGAGTAAAACTGGATGTAAAATGGATGCTCGAGCAGTCCCAGTCAGGCGGGACTGCTCGGGCAAACTGTTCCATTAACAATGGCCGATGGAGTTCACTGTCATTCTCCGGGTCTCCATAACTTTGGCAGATGGGCTTCCCCTCAGAGACATAGTCGAGATCCAACATAATCGGTGTTAAGCCAGAGTTCGAGCAACAAAACACTCCTAAATTCAAGTGCAGAAAGTTTAACATTGCATACTAGTTGCAATCCCTTCTTCGTGATTTTGTACAATGCTGTTCAGTCACAGGGCAAGTTATCTTGTGATATCGGAAGACCGTCCTATCTAATAATGATGGAATGTGGGGAGGCACTAGATCACAATCTGATCAAATCACAGGACTAAATACTGTGGTGATTGAAATCTTACTTAAATACATTCTACCCTTTCTGTCATACATCATTACAGATTACTAGCAACAAACAGCGTCAGCACTGACACAAAAGCCCAACCTGGTACAGCATAACTGCAGCCATTGAAGGACAGTGCATCACATAGCATTTCCTGTGACTGCTTGCAGGACTTCTGTTAAGCAAATTGCTGTTGAATAATTACTCCACGACAATGAATCTATCCTCTGGTATTCTTTGTAGGAATATAGATTTCTTTGAAAAAGATACTTATTAGGTAAACAGGAAAGGAGCGGTCACGTTGCTAGGAGTTTACTACAGGCCCCCAAATAGTAATAGAGATGTGGAGGAAGAAATTGCAAAGCAGATTATGGATACGTGTGGGGGTCACAGGGTAGTTGTCATGGGGGACTTTAACTTTCCAAATATTGATTGGAACCTTTGTAGGTCAAATAGTTTGGATGGGGCACTTTTTGTGCAGTGTGTGCAGGAGGGTTTCCTGACACAATATGTGGATAGGCCGACAAGGGGTGAGGCCACATTGGATTTGGTACTGGGAAATGAACCGGGCCAAGTGTTAGATTTGGTTGTGGGAGAGAACTTTGGAGATAGTGACCACAATTCGGTGTCTTTTGTTATTGCAATGGAGAGGGATAGGGCCGGACGGCAGGGCAAGGCTTACAATTGGGGGAGAGGTAATTATGATGCGATTAGGCAAGAATTAGGGGGCATAAGATGGGAACAGAAACTGTCAGGGAAAGGCACTGATGAAAAGTGGAACTTTTTCAAGGAACAAATACTGGGTGTCCTTGATAGCTATGTCCCTGTCAGGCAGGGAGGAAATGGCCGAGTGAGGGAACCGTGGTTCACAAAAGAGGTGGAATGTCTTGTGAAAAGGAAGAGGGAAGCTTATGTCGGGATGAGGGAACAAGGTTCAGATGGCTCGATTGAGGGTTACAAGTTAGCAAGGAATGAGCTGAAAAAGGGGCTGAGGAGAGCTAGGAGGGGACATGAGAAGTCCTTGGCGGGTCGGATCAAGGAAAACCCCAAGGCTTTTTACTCTTATGTGAGGAATAAAAGAATGACCAGGGTGAGGTTAGGGCCGGTCAAGGACAGTAGTGGGAACTTGTGTATGGAATCAGTAGAGATAGGCGAGGTGATGAATGAATACTTTTCTTCAGTGTTCACCAAGGAGAGGGGCCATGTTTTTCAGGAAGAGAAGGTGTTACAGGCTAATAGGCTGGAGGAAATAGATGTTCGGAGGGAGGATGTCTTGGCAGTTTTGAATAAACTGAAGGTCGATAAGTCCCCTGGGCCTGATGAAATGTATCCTAGGATTCTTTGGGAGGCGAGGGATGAGATTGCAGAGCCTTTGGCTTTGATCTTTGGGTCCTCGCTGTCCACGGGGATGGTGCCGGAGGACTGGAGAGTGGCAAATGTTGTTCCTCTGTTTAAGAAAGGGAATAGAAATGACCCTGGTAATTATAGACCGGTTAGTCTGACTTCGGTGGTTGGTAAATTGATGGAAAAGGTCCTTAGGGATGGGATTTACGACCATTTAGAAAGATGCGGATTAATCCGGGATAGTCAGCACGGATTTGTGAAGGGCAAATCGTGCCTCACAAATTTGATAGAATTTTTTGAGGAGGTAACTAGGTGTGTTGATGAAGGTAGGGCGGTTGATGTCATATACATGGATTTTAGTAAGGCGTTTGATAAGGTCCCCCATGGTCGGCTTATGATGAAAGTAAGGAGGTGTGGGATAGAGGGAAAGTTGGCCGATTGGATAGGTAACTGGCTGTCTGATCGAAGACAGAGGGTGGTGGTGGATGGAAAATTTTCGGACTGGAGGCAGGTTGCTAGCGGAGTGCCGCAGGGATCGGTGCTTGGTCCTCTGCTCTTTGTGATTTTTATTAATGACTTAGAGGAGGGGGCTGAAGGGTGGATCAGTAAATTTGCTGATGACACCAAGATTGGTGGAGTAGTGGATGAGGTGGAGGGCTGTTGTAGGCTGCAAAGAGACATAGATAGGATGCAAAGCTGGGCTGAAAAATGGCAAATGGAGTTTAACCCTGATAAATGTGAGGTGATTCATTTTGGTAGGACTAATTTAAATGTGGATTACAGGGTCAAAGGTAGGGTTCTGAAGACTGTGGAGGAACAGAGAGATCTTGGGGTCCATATCCACAGATCTCTAAAGGTTGCCACTCAAGTGGATAGAGCTGTGAAGAAGGCATATAGTGTGTTAGCTTTTATTAACAGGGGGTTGGAGTTTAAGAGCCGTGGGGTTATGCTGCAACTGTACAGGACCTTGGTGAGACCGCATTTGGAATATTGCGTGCAGTTCTGGTCACCTCACTATAAGAAGGATGTGGAAGCGCTGGAAAGAGTGCAGAGGAGATTTACCAGGATGCTGCCTGGTTTGGAGTGTCGGTCTTATGAGGAAAGGTTGAGGGAGCTGGGGCTGTTCTCTCTGGAGCGGAGGAGATTGAGGGGAGACTTAATAGAGGTTTATAAAATGATGAAGGGGATAGATCGAGTGAACGTTCAAAGACTATTTCCTCGGGTGGATGGAGCTATTACAAGGGGGCATAACTATAGGGTTCATGGTGGGAGATATAGGAAGGATATCAGAGGTAGGTTCTTCACGCAGAGAGTGGTTGGGGTGTGGAATGGACTGCCTGCAGTGATAGTGGAGTCAGACACTTTAGGAACATTTAAGCGGTTATTGGATAGGCACATGGAGCACACCAGGATGGTAGGGAGTGGGATAGCTTGATCTTGGTTTCAGATGAAGGTCGGCACAACATCGTGGGCCGAAGGGCCTGTTCTGTGCTGTAATGTTCTATGTTCTAGGTGTCATCTCGCCTCTGAATTAAAAGGTTACGGCTCGAAAGACATGAGCACAAGTTCCAGGCTGACACTCCTGTGCAGTGCCGAGGGAATGCTGCACTGTTGGAGGTGCAGCGCTGTCTTTCAGGTTTGATGTAAAACAGAGACGTTGGGTGTAATTTTACCTTTTTTTGCAGAGTGCAGCAAAAGAAAAGGGCAGCGTTCTCCATCATTTTATTAGTGCAAAAATCGTCACGTGGCGAGTCCCACAATGTTACCGTGGCAAGGTGGACTTTTTGTAAACATCAGTGCGTCATTTTTAAACACTGTCCCAATGCACAAAAATTAAAATGGAACCCCCCCTCCCCATTAAACCTCCTGGCACCGCCCCCAACATTGCCCCTGTCACTGTCATGGAGCACTGCTTGGGCAGTGCCTGGGGGAAATGCCAGAGTACTGCCCGGGTAAGGCCCTCTTCCCTTTGAATGATGCATTCATCTGAGCTCCTCTGGGGATCTGCAGGTATATTCCGCAGGTGAGCAGTCATAATTCATGCTGGCGTGCTATCACCCAACGTGAATGGATTATCTAATGGGGGGGAGGGGATGATCTGGCATGGAGGCCTGAGAGTGAGATTCAAATTTATTATAATGGTGTTCAACATCAGGATTCCCATTGCGTCACTGGCAGGGAACGGGGTAAACACATCGAGACTTCCTGCCGACAAAAAACACAATGTGGCCCTCTCACAATATTTTCCACTCCCGTCACCAACCTGCCCAAAAAGAACGGGAGCAGAAAATTCAGCCCCTTATCTGCAGTCTCAGAAGAATGTAAATACAAAGGTCTGATTCCAAGTGTTTTGGTCAATATTTATCCCTGAAACAACATGACTAAATGGTCATGATCACATTGCTTACAGCGGAAACTTGCTGTGCGCAGATTGGCTGCTACGTTCCCCACATTACGATAGTGGGCGGAACTCCCCCGCTACCACAGCGATCCGCACCCGTCTCTTAGGCACACTCCACACCGCAATCCTCCCACACTCAGTCACTTTGAGTTGGGAGTTTTGCACTGGTAGTGGGGGGGATGGGAGGGGCCTAAACACGCTGGTGAGCCGGGCTTCAGAGCACTCAGGCGCTGTTTCACAAGGGTATCCTGATCATACAGTGCACTGGGGACCTCTTCCCTCCCCCCATGGACATCACTCCCCCCATGAGCGGCATGCTTCCCCACCCCTCCCCGACATGGGTCACCGACATTGGGACATCAGGGCCCTCCTGATGGTTTATAAAGTTTATTTATTTATTAGTCACAAGTAAGGCTTACATTAACACTGCAATGAAGTTACTGTGAAATTCCCCTAGTCGCCACAGTCCAATGCCTATTCGGGCCAATGCACCTAACCAGCATGTCTTTCAAAATGTGAGAGGAAAGCGGAGCACCCGGAGGAAACCCACGCAGACACGGGGAGAACGTGCAAACTCCACACAGACAGTGACCCAAGCTGGGAATCGAACCTGGGTCCCTGGCGCTGTGAAGCAGCAGTGCTAACCACTGTGCTACCATGCCGCCCCAGGTCCCCCTGCCTCACCCCCGACATGCCCTTCCCATCATGACCCCCTGCATGATCCATCCCTGCATGAACTCCCCCTGCATAGTCCCTCCCATCATAGTCCCCCCCAACTTAGCCTCCACTCAGGCCCCACCCCCTTGGCACTGCCCCGGCACACTGGCAGTGCCCAATTGGCACTGCCAGGGTATCTGGTGGCCACTGCCGTGGTGTCCGGTGGGCTACTCCAATATGTAAAAAATCCAACAAGTGACGGTTCACCATTAGATCGAATAATGAGGATGGACTGGAGCAGATAGAAGTAAACATTGGGGAGCATCCAGGCAATAGTGACCATGATGTAATGTGCTTTAACATGATGAGAAAGAAGGACATAAATATGATCAAGACCAAGTTAATATGTTGGAGAAAAGCCCCCTTTCAGAGGCTGAGATTAGACCTTGGAAAAATAAAATGGGCAAAAGTATTGGAAACAATGATGTATTCAAAACAGTGTTCAACCTGCTGTAGAAAATATATATATTTCACTAAAAGGAAAGAACAAATGAAACATTAGTGGGATGCCATGGATGAGCTGAGAAATAAAGGAAGAATTAAGAGCCAGGAAAGAGACATACACTAAGAACGTAGACAGCAGGGGAATGTATGATAAGAGAGAATATCAAGAGATTAGGAAGGAAGTCAAAGAACAATTAGGAAGGCAAAGAGGAACTATGCATTAAATTGTCAAGGAAGACAAAACAAAATAATAAAATATTTCATAGGCACATCAATAAAAAAGGAATACTTTGATGGGAATAGGACCATTAAGGAATAAGCAGGTAACAATAGAGAGATGGCAGAAATGTCAAGTAATTATTTTGCTGTGGTATTTGCAAGGGGTATAGAAGAGGTTGACATGATAAAGAATGAAGAGATAAGTAATGAGATAAATGCATTTAAACTAAAAAGGAGATGTTCTGAATAAACTAACTAAACTCACAGATTAAAGTTATATCATCCAGACCTGGGCAGACCTCCCTCTGTCATTAGATTTAACCTGTTCCTGTTATTTATTTGTGCTATTTCTTTCAATATACGCTTTAAAAACACCCCCCATGATTTACAATGAGGGGAAAATGATAAAAGGATAGTTCAAATCCACACTTGAATAGAATTTAATTGGAATAAGTTGAAGGCTATGTAATGTTGTCGTTGAGGTGGTAACAGCGGATTCATGACCTCAGTTTATTCTCCCATTGAAAGGTCAGGAAAGTCAATGCATCAGTTACTACCATGAAACAAAGCATTGTCCCTCCCTCTAACATTCATATATGGTGTTACATGTGGGCAGATTTTACTTTAATGTCTGCATATGAAAATTTTCTGGGATTCAGTTCAGTTAGGTGGTGGAAAAGTAGGAACAGGGTTAGACCATTCAATCCCTCGAAGGGGGTCCCTTCATATAACTACATCATATTTGATTGGTATTTTAACTCCATCCACTTCTGAGCGTGACCCCTGGATGATAAGGGATAGCAGGATTATTTTGGCTGTATTTTTCTTAGCTTCCCCCAGAAAGCATGGCTGCATAGGTTAGGCACTGGAGGTCTGCTGGGGTTTGCGAATCTGTACCTTTTTTAACTTTGGGTTTGATAGAGAGAAAGTACAGAAAATTCACTTGTGAGTGGTTTTCTTTCTGTTTTTTGGCAATATTTACACTACTAACATGAGGCTTGGGTTTGGCAGCTGACAGAGACATCTAAGGTCCTAGTAGCTGTGTGGCCAATTGATACTTTGCTGAGTGAAAAGATTCTAATTATGTCCATGAGAGCCACCAGGAGAGACTCTTCCTCAATTAGTTTTGGCAGAGTGATCCTTTGGCTTAACAGACTTGTGAGTCAGAAAGTTCAGGGTTTAAACCCTACTTCAGACTGTCCCCTTGAGTCAAAATAAGAATTTGGTGCTGAAGAAACACTTGCGTCTGGTATGGTATGGATGGTAAGAGTTTTAACAACACCAGGTTAAAGTCCAACAGGTTTATTTGGTAGCAAATGCCATTAGCTTTCGGAGAGCTGCTCCTTCATCAGATGGAGTGGATATCTGCTCATAAACAAGGCACACAGAGACACAAAATCAAGTTACAGAATACTGATTAGAATGCGAATCTTTACAGCTAATCAACGCTGAGCAGAAACTGATAGCCAAGTTCCGCACACATGAGGACGGCCTCAACCGGGATCTTGGGTTCATGTCACACTATCGGTAACCCCCACAGCTTGCCTGGACCTGCAGAATCTCACTGGTTGTCCTGTCTGGAGACAATACACATTTCTTTAACCTGTGCCTAATGCTCTCTCCACTCACATTGTCTGTATCTTTAAGACTTGATTAGCTGTAAAGATTCGCATTCTAATCAGTATTCTGTAACTTGAGCTTGTGTCTCTGTGTGCCTTGTTTATGAGCAGATATCCATTCCATCTGATGAAGGAGCAGCGCTCCGAAAGCTAATGGCATTTGCTACCAAATAAACCTGTTGGACTTTAACCTGGTGTTGTTAAAACTCTTACTGTGTTTACCCCAGTCCGATGCCGGCATCTCCACATCAGGGTATGGATGCCCAGCCCATACCTGCTGTAAAGGACTAAACATACTATTAGCTGGTATAATATTGTTATGGGCATAGAAGGACTTTCAAGTTGTGAGTGTAAAAGGACAGTGTCAGGCCTACTATCTCACTCAGTCCCAGAGTGTGAAAGGACAGTATCTGACCCACTGTCCCACCCAGTCCCAGCGTGTTAAAGGACAGTGTCTGACCCACTGTCCCACCCAGTCCCAGAGTGTGAAAGGACAGTGTCTGGCCCACTGTCCCACCCAGTCCCAGAGTGTGAAAGGACAGTATCTGACCCACTGTCCCACCCAGTCCCAGCGTGTTAAAGGACAGTGTCTGACCCAGTCCCAGAGTGTGAAAGGACAATGTCTGACCCACTGCATTTTCCATCCCATGTTATAAGTTATTTCATTCACTTTAACTTGACGAATATAGATTTATATCCGAGTTAGCAACGTATTCACCTTGATTCTTTGTGTATTGTAATGAGTACCTGACCTCTGCTTTAAATTCCCACATTCCAAGTAACTAGTTGAAAATATTTTAAATTAATTAAGAGCTTCTTTCTCGAGTGTCCCGGTCTGGAGATATATGTTCAGTGTAAGGTGATGTACCAGAGTTCCACAATGATACTGCAGCCAATCTCTGCACCAATGTAGATGAATCCATATTCTTTATGTGTCAAGGTACAGGGCCATCAGGAGGTCTGGGTACATCAGGAATACAGTCAAACAGCAGTGGAAATGTTTGAGAGAATCAAAGGCCTTGTGTCTTGGGTAGAAATAGCCAGAGTGTGAGGCCAGCTAGCAACACAGGTGGTAACCACAGCAAAACACAAATAATGCAAACAGTGTTTTCTTTGCTTTTTAAAAATTGCCTCAGAAAGAGGATTAAGTCTTCAGCATGACATCGAGCACAGCTGTCAGACGCTGGCTGCAAAGATAAGAAATGAAACAAAGGATCTTCACAGTTCCACTGATGGGATAATTACACCATCTTAAACTATGAGCTGACCATTTTACTATTTAGACAGGTGCACGTGCCTGTAAATGTGTGTCTATATGGGTGTTTACTTGTGTCTGCACAGGTATGCGTATGTGTACATGCTGCATATCAATGTATCACATACAGCACCAAAAAAATCTCTATGGCAAAACTGGTCGATGCTGGCATTTATTCTTCACACTAACCCTCTTCCACCTTACTTCATTTCACCCTTACTTCATTTTTTTCTCCGTTTTGCATTCATCCAGCTTCTCCTGAAATGCATCGATGCTATTCTCCTCCATTAATAAATACCACATCCTAACCACTTCTGAGTAAAGATATTTCTCAGGAAGTCCCCCACAAGTGGAAATATGTCTACATCTGTGCGATTAAACCCTTTCTTAATTTTAAAGACTTCTATTAAGTCACCTCCAGCCTTCTCTTTTCTAGAGAAAAATGTCCCAGCCTGTTCAACTTTTCCAAATCATTTTAACCTCTGATATCATCCTTGTAAATCATACTGGCGCCTCTCTAGTGCCACAATATCTTTTCCATGTTATGGAGCCTGAAATTGAGCAGAGTACTGAGTGTGGTCGAATCAATGTTGTATGCAAATTTAACCAAACTTCTCTGCCTTTTACTTCTATAGAAATGAACCCTGTTTGCATTTTTATGGCCTTGATAATCTGTGCTGCTCATTTTCATGATTTGTGAATCTATACCATCGATTTCTGTCCTCCGCTAAACGACTTAGACATTTATTTTCCAAATAATATGTGGCCTCCTTGTGCCTCCAACCAAAATGTACCACTTCACACATACTTATATTCATCTTTCATTTACACACATCTTTCTATCATATTAGAACAAAGAACAATGAACAGCACAGCACAGGAACAGACCCTTCAGCCCGCCAAGCCTGTGCTGATCATGATGTCTGCCTAAACTAAAACTGCCTGCACTTACGGAGTCCGTATCCTTTCATTCCCATCCTATTCATGCATTCATCTCGTTGCCCCTTAAATGCCGCTATCGTACCTGCTCCCACCACCTCCCTGGGCAGTGTGTTCCGGACATTCACCACCCTCTGTGTAAAAAACTTGCCTTGCACATCTGCTCTAAACTTTCCCCCATGCACTTTTAATCTATGTTCCCTAGCACTTAACTTTTCTACCCTAGGAAAGAGCATCTGACTCTCCACTCTGTCCATGCCACTCATAATCTTGTAAATCTCTATCAGGTCACCCCTCAACCTCTATCGTTCCAGTGAGAACAAACTGAGATTATCCAACCTCTCCTCATAGTTAATACCCTCCAAACAAGGCAACATCATGGTAAACCTCTTCTGTACCCTCTCCAAAGCATTCACATCCTTCTGATAGTGTGGTGACCAGAATTGTACACAATATTCTAAATGAGACTGAACTATTATCGCAGTCCTCTCCATAT
This sequence comes from Mustelus asterias, assembly GCF_964213995.1. Classification (NCBI taxonomy): domain Eukaryota; kingdom Metazoa; phylum Chordata; class Chondrichthyes; order Carcharhiniformes; family Triakidae; genus Mustelus; species Mustelus asterias. The sequence goes on along the minus strand of NC_135803.1, from coordinate 72,017,608 downwards.
TAACCATGCTCACCAATTTGTGTGAAATATTGATGTTGCACGTCCTATTCCCAGGGTCATTTATGTAAGTGGTTTATGTAACCCCAACCCTTTGTTCTCGCTTTGCGTGTACACTTGTACATGTATGATGTTGTGAATGTCTCCGTTTTTGCACATGTGTATGAATGTGGTGCATGCATGTGGGCACATCGATCTGGACATACATTTTTGTATATGTATATGCAGCTTTGGATTTTTCTGTGAATGAATACATAGACAGGTGTCCAGGGCACAGGTACAGGAGTACAGGAGGAGAGTTGAGGTAAATCAGGATGCAGTGTATTCTAATGCTTGTACAGTGGAAGACGAAGGAAAAAAATGAGATGCAGATTTCTGTCGTTCAAAGAGGATTGAGTTAGAGTCAGAGGTCGCATTGAGGCATGGGTTCAGCAGTAAGGATACAGGTTGGAGGAAGACGATGGGAATGTGGAATTTTGATAGAACACGAGGAAAAGTCAGGGGAGCACTAAAATAGCAGCACTAAAATAGGGAAGATAAGAGAGGTTCAGATTGAAAGAGAGAAGGTTGGAGGTGAGTGTGTGATGACAAGTAGATGATTTAAGGAATGGAGATTGGTGTGAGGTAGCAATCATAATGAGGAGGGGATCAGAGTGAGGAGGGGATCAGAGTGAGGAGGGGATCAGAGTGAGGAGGGGATCAGAGTGAGGAGGGGATCAGAGTGAGGAGGGGATCAGAGTGAGGAGGGGATCAGAGTGAGGGGGAGATCACAGTGAGGAGGGGATCAAAGTGAGGAGGGGATCAGAGTGAGGAGGGGATCAGAGTGATGAGGGGTTCAGATTGAGGAGGGGATCAGAGTGTGGAGGGGATCAGAGTGAGGAGGGGATCAGAAGTGAGGGGATCAGAGTGAGGAGGGGATCAGAGTGAGGAGGGGATCAGAGTGAGGAGGGGATCAGAGTGAGGAGGGGATCAGAGTGAGGAGGGGATCAGAAGTGAGGGGATCAGAGTGAGGAGGGGATCAGAGTGAGGAGGGGATCAGAAGTGAGGGGATCAGAGTGAGGAGGGGATCAGAGTGAGGAGGGGATCAGAAGTGAGGGGATCAGAGTGAGGAGGGGATCAGAGTGAGGAGGAGATCACAGTGAGGAGGGGATCAGAGTGAGGAGGGGATCAGAGTGAGGAGGGGATCAGATTGAGGAGGGGATCAGATTGAGGAGGGGATCAGAGTGAGGGGGGGATCAGAGTGAGGAGGGGATCAGAGTGAGGAGGGGATCAGAGTGAGGAGGGGATCAGATTGAGGAGGGGAACAGAGTGAGGGGGGGATCAGAGTGAGGAGGGGATCAGATTGAGGAGGAGATCACAGTGAGGAGGGGATCAGAGTGAGGAGGGGATCAGAGTGAGGAGGGGATCAGAGTGAGGAGGGGATCAGATGAGGAGGGGATCAGATTGAGGAGGGGATCAGATTGAGGAGGGGATCAGAGTGAGGGGGGGATCAGAGTGAGGAGGGGATCAGAGTGAGGAGGGGATCAGAGTGAGGAGGGGATCAGAGTGAGGGGATCAGAGTGAGGAGGGGATCAGATTGAGGAGGGGAACAGAGTGAGGGGGGGATCAGAGTGAGGAGGGGATCAGATTGAGGAGGGGATCAGAGTGAGGAGGGGATCAGAGTGAGGAGGGGATCAGAGTGAGGTGGGGATCAGAGTGAGGACGGGATCAGAGTGAGGGGGGGATCAGATTGAGGAGCGGATTAGAGAGAGGTGGGGATCAGAGTGAGGAGGGGATCAGAGTGAGGGGGGGATCAGATTGAGGAACGGATTAGAGAGAGGTGGGGATCAGAGTGAGGAGGGGATCAGAGTGAGGAGGGGATCAGAGTGAGGAGGGGATCAGAGTGAGGTGGGGATCAGAGTGAGGAGGGGATCAGAGTGAGGAGGAGATCACAGTGAGGAGGGGATCAGAGTGAGGAGGGGATCAGAGTGAGGAGGAGATCACAGTGAGGAGGGGATCAGAGTGAGGAGGGGATCAGAGTGAGGAGGGGATCAGAGTGAGGAGGGGATCAGAGTGAGGAGGGGATCAGAGTGAGGAGGGGATCAGAGTGAGGAGGGGATCAGAGTGAGGAGGGGATCAGAGTGAGGAGGAGATCACAGTGAGGAGGGGATCAGAGTGAGGAGGGGATCAGAGTGAGGAGGGGTTCAGAGTGAGGAGGGGATCAGAGTGAGGAGGGGTTCAGATTGAGGAGGGGATCAGATTGAGGAGGGGATCGGAGTGAGGGAGGATCAGAGTGAGGAGCGGATCTGAGTGAGGAGGGGATCAGAAGTGAGGAGGGGATCAGAGTGAGGAGGAGATCAGAGTGAGGAGGGGATCAGAGTGAGGAGGGGATCAGAGTGAGGAGGGGATCAGAGTGAGGAGGGGATCAGAGTGAGGAGGGGATCAGAGTGAGGAGGGGATCAGAGTGAGGAGGAGATCAGAGTGAGGAGGGGATCAGAGTGAGGAGGGGATCAGAGTGAGGAGGGGATCAGAGTGAGGAGGGGATCAGAGTGAGGAGGGGATCAGAGTGAGGAGGAGATCAGAGTGAGGAGGAGATCACAGTGAGGAGGGGATCAGAGTGAGGAGGGGATCAGAGTGAGGAGTGGATCAGAGTGAGGAGGGGATCAGAGTGAGGAGGGGATCAGAGTGAGGAGGAGATCACAGTGAGGAGGGGATCAGAGTGAGGAGATCGGAGTGAGGAGGGGATCAGAGTGAGGAGGGGATCAGAGTGAGGAGGGGATCAGAGTGAGGAGGGGATCAGAGTGAGGAGGAGATCAGAGTGAGGAGGGGATCAGAGTGAGGAGGGGATCAGAGTGAGGAGGGGATCAGAGTGAGGGGGGATCAGAGTGAGTCGGGGATCAGAGTGAGGAGGGGATCAGAGTGAGGAGGGGATCAGAGTGAGGAGGGGATCAGAGTGAGGAGGAGATCAGAGTGAGGAGGAGATCAGAGTGAGGAGGGGATCAGAGTGAGGAGGGGATCAGAGTGAGGAGGGGATCAGAGTGAGGAGTAGATCAGAGTGAGGAGGGGATCAGAGTGAGGAGGGGATCAGATTGAGGAGAGGATCAGAGTGAGGAGGGGATCAGAGTGAGGAGGGGATCAGAGTGACGAGGGGATCAGAGTGAGGAGGGGATCAGAGTGAGGAGGGGATCACAGTGAGGAGGAGATCAGAGTGAGGAGGGGATCAGAGTGAGGAGGGGATCAGAGTGAGGAGGGGATCAGAGTGAGGAGGGGATCAGAGTGACGAGGGGATCAGAGTGAGGAGGGGATCAGAGTGAGGAGGGGATCAGAGTGAGGAGGGGATCAGATTGAGGAGGAGATCAGAGTGAGGAGGGAATCAGAGTGAGGTGGGGATCAGAGTGAGGAGGGGATCAGAGTGAGGAGGGGATCAGATTGAGGAGGGGATCAGAGTGAGGAGGGGATCAGAGTGAGGAGGGGATCAGATTGAGGAGGGGATCAGAGTGAGGAGGGGATTAGAGTGAGGAGGGGATCAGAGTGAGGAGGGATTCAGAGTGAGGAGGGGATCAGAGTGAGGAGGGGATCAGTGTGAGGAGGGGATCAGAGTGAGGAGGGGATTAGAGTGAGGAGGGGATCAGAGTGAGGAGGGGATCGGAGTGAGGAGGGGATCAGAGTGAGGAGGGGATCAGAGTGACGAGGGGATCAGAGTGAGGAGGGGATCAGAGTGAGGAGGGGATCAGAATGAGGAGGGGATCAGAGTGAGGAGGGGATTAAAGTGAGGAGGGGATCAGAGTGAGGAGGGGATCAGAGTGAGGAGGGGATCAGAGTGAGGAGGGGATTAGAGTGAGGAGGGGATCAGAGTGAGGAGGGGATTAGAGTGAGGAGGGGATCAGAGTGACGAGGGGATCAGAGTGAGGAGGGGATCAGAGTGAGGAGGGTATCAGAGTGAGGAGGGGATCAGAGTGAGGAGGGGATCAGAGTGAGGAGGGGATTAGAGTGAGGAGGGGATCAGAGTGAGGAGGGGATCAGAGTGAGGAGGGGATCAGAGTGAGGGGGGTATCAGAGTGAGGAGGGGATCAGATTGAGGAGGGGATCAGAGTGAGGAGGGGATCAGAGTGAGGAGGGGATCAGAGTGAGGAGGGGATCTGAGTGAGGAGGAGATCAGAGTGAGGGGGGGATTAGAGTGAGGAGGGGATCAGAGTGAGGAGGGGATCAGATTGAGGAGGCGATCAGAGTGAGGAGGGGATCAGAGTGAGGAGATCAGAGTGAGGAGGGGATCAGAGTGAGGAGGGGATCATAGTGAGGAGGGGATCAGAGTGAGGAGGGGATCAGAGTGAGGAGGGGATCAGAGTGAGGAGGGGATCAGAGTGATGAGGAGATCAGCGTGAGGAGGAGATCACAGTGAGGAGGGGATCAGAGTGAGGAGAAGATCAGAGTGAGGAGGGGATCAGAGTGAGGAGGGGATCAGAGTGAGGGGGGATCAGAGTGAGGAGGGGATCAGAGTGTGGAGGGGATCAGAGTGAGGAGGGGATCAGAGTGATGAGGGGATCAGAGTGAGGAGGGGATCAGAGTGAGGAGGAGATCAGATTGAGGAGGGGATCAGAGTGAGGAGGGGATCAGAGTGAGGAGCGGATCAGTGTGAGGAGGGGATCAGAGTGAGGAGGGGATCAGAGTGAGGAGGAGATCAGATTGAGGAGGGTATCAGAATGAGGAGGGGATCAGAGTGAGGAGGGGATCAGAGTGAGGAGGGGATCAGAGTGAGGAGGACATCAGAGTGATGAGGAGATCAGCGTGAGGAGGGGATCAGAGTGAGGAGGGGATCAGAGTGAGGGGGGATCAGAGTGAGGAGGGGATCAGAGTGAGGAGGGGATCAGAGTGATGAGATCAGATTGAGGAGGGGATCAGCGTGAGGAGGGGATCAGAGTGAGGAGGGGATCAGAGTGAGGAGGGGATCAGAGTGAGGAGGAGATCAGATTGAGGAGGGGATCAGGGTGAGGAGGGGATCTGAGTGAGGAGGGGATCAGAGTGAGGAGGGGATCAGCGTGAGGAGGGGATCAGAGTGAGGAGGGAATCAGAGTGAGTAGGGGATCAGAGTGAGGGGGGGATCAGGGTGAGGAGGAGATCAGATTGAGGAGGGGATCAGAGTGAGGAGGAGATCAGATTGAGGAGGGGATCAGGGTGAGGAGGAGATCAGATTGAGGAGGGGATCAGGGTGAGGAGGGGATCAGAGTGAGGAGGGGATCAGAGTGAGGAGGGGATCAGCGTGAGGAGGGGATCAGAGTGAGGAGGGAATCAGAGTGAGGAGGGGATCAGAGTGAGGAGGAGATCAGATTGAGGAGGGGATCAGGGTGAGGAGGGGATCAGAGTGAGGAGGGGATCAGAGTGAGGAGGGGATCAGCGTGAGGAGGTGATCAGAGTGAGGAGGGAATCAGAGTGAGGAGGGGATCAGAGTGAGGAGGACATCAGAGTGATGAGGAGATCAGCGTGAGGAGGGGATCAGAGTGAGGAGGGGATCAGAGTGAGGGGGGATCAGAGTGAGGAGGGGATCAGAGTGAGGAGGGGATCAGAGTGATGAGGAGATCAGATTGAGGGGGGGATCAGAGTGAGGAGGAGATCATATTGAGGAGGGGATCAGAATGAGGAGGGGATCAGAGTGATGAGGAGATCAGCGTGAGGAGGGGATCAGAGTGAGGAGGAGATCAGAGTGAGGGGGGGATCAGAGTGAGGGGGGATCAGAGTGAGGAGGGGATCAGAGTGAGGAGGAGATCAGAGTGAGGGGGGGATCAGAGTGAGGAGGAGATCAGAGTGAGGGGGGATCAGAGTGAGGGGGGATCAGAGTGAGGAGGGGATCAGAGTGAGGAGGAGATCAGAGTGAGGGGGGGATCAGAGTGAGGGGGGATCAGAGTGAGGAGGGGATCAGAGTGAGGAGGGGATCAGAGTGAGGAGGGGATCAGAGTGAGGAGGAGATCAGAGTGAGGGGGGGATCAGAGTGAGGAGGGGATCAGAGTTAGGAGTGGTACAGAGTGAGGAGGGGATCAGAGTGAGGAGGGGATCAGAGTGGGGAGGGAATCAGAGTGAAGAGGGGATCAGAGTGAGGAGATCAGAGTGAGGAGGGGTTCAGAGTGAGGAGGGGATCAGAGTGAGGAGGAGATCAGAGTGAGGAGGGGATCAGAGTGAGGAGGAGATCAGAGTGAGGAGGGGATCAGAGTGAGGAGGGGATCAGAGTGAGGAGGAGATCAGAGTGAAGAGGGGATCAGAGTGAGGAGATCAGAGTGAGGAGGAGATCAGAGTGAGGGGGGGATCAGAGTGAGGGGGGATCAGAGTGAGGAGGGGATCAGAGTGAGGAGGAGATCAGAGTGAGGGGGGGATCAGAGTGAGGAGGAGATCAGAGTGAGGGGGGATCAGAGTGAGGGGGGATCAGAGTGAGGAGGGGATCAGAGTGAGGAGGGGATCAGAGTGAGGAGGGGATTAGAGTGAGAATCCGATCAGAGTGGGGAGGGGATCAGAGTGAGGAGGGGATCAGAGTGAGGAGGGGATCAGAGTGAGGAGGGGATCAAAGTGAGGAGGGGATCAGAGTGAGGAGGGGATCAGAGTGAGGAGAGGATCAGAGTGAGGAGGGGATTAGAGTGAGAATCCGATCAGAGTGGGGAGGGGATTAGAGTGAGGAGGGGATCAGAGTGAGGAGGGGATCAGAGTGAGGAGAGGATCAGAGTGAGGAGGGGATTAGAGTGAGAATCCGATCAGAGTGGGGAGGGGATCAGAGTGAGGAGGGGATCAGAGTGAGGAGGGGATCAGAGTGAGGAGGGGATCAAAGTGAGGAGGGGATCAGAGTGAGGAGGGGATCAGAGTGAGGAGGGGATCAGAGTGAGGAGGGGATCAGGGTGAGGAGGGGATCAGGGTGAGGAGGGGATCAGAGTGAGGAGGGGATCAGAGTGAGGAGGGGATCAGAGTGAGGAGGGGATCAGAGTGAGGAGGGGATCAGAGTGAGGAGAGGATCAGAGTGAGGAGGGGATTAGAGTGAGAATCCGATCAGAGTGGGGAGGGGATCAGAGTGAGGAGGGGATCAGAGTGAGGAGGGGATCAGAGTGAGGAGAGGATCAGAGTGAGGAGGGGATTAGAGTGAGAATCCGATCAGAGTGGGGAGGGGATCAGAGTGAGGAGGGGATCAGAGTGAGGAGGGGATCAGAGTGAGGAGGGGATCAGAGTGAGGAGGGGATCAAAGTGAGGAGGGGATCAGAGTGAGGAGGGGATCAGAGTGAGGAGGGGATCAGAGTGAGGAGGGGATCAGAGTGAGGAGGGGATCAGAGTGAGGAGGGGATCAGAGAGAGGAGGGAATCAGAGTGAGGAGGGGATCAGAGTGAGGAGGGGATTAGAGTGAGGAGGGGATCAAAGTGAGGAGAGGATCAGAGTGAGGAGGGGATCAGAGTGAGGAGGGGATCAGAGTGAGGAGGGGATCAGAGTGAGGAGGGGATCAGAGTGAGGAGGGGATTAGAGTGAGGAGGGGATCAGAGTGAGGAGGGGATTAGAGTGAGGAGGGGATCAGAGTGACGAGGGGATCAGAGTGAGGAGGGGATCAGAGTGAGGAGGGTATCAGAGTGAGGAGGGGATCAGAGTGAGGAGGGGATTAGAGTGAGGAGGGGATCAGAGTGAGGAGGGGATCAGAGTGAGGAGGGGATCAGAGTGAGGGGGGGATCAGAGTGAGGAGGGGATCAGATTGAGGAGGGGATCAGAGTGAGGAGGGGATCAGAGTGAGGAGGGGATCAGAGTGAGGAGGGGATCAGAGTGAGGAGGGGATCAGAGTGAGGAGGGGATCAGAGTGAGGAGGGGATCAGAGTGAGGAGGGGATCAGAGTGAGGAGGGGATCAGAGTGAGGAGGGGATTAGAGTGAGGAGGGGATCAGAGTGAGGAGGGGATCAGATTGAGGAGGCGATCAGAGTGAGGAGGGGATCAGAGTGAGGAGGAGATCAGAGTGAGGATGGGATCAGAGTGAGGAGGGGATCAGAGTGCGGAGGGGATCAGAGTGAGGAGGGGATCAGAGTGAGGAGGGGATCAGAGTGATGAGGAGATCAGCGTGAGGAGGGGATCAGAGTGAGGAGGGGATCAGAGTGAGGAGGGGATCAGAGTGAGGAGGGGATCAGAGTGATGAGGAGATCAGCGTGAGGAGGGGATCAGAGTGAGGAGGGGATCAGAGTGAGGAGGGGATCAGAGTGAGGAGGAGATCACAGTGAGGACGGGATCAGAGTGAGGAGGAGATCAGAGTGAGGAGGGGATCAGAGTGAGGAGGGGATCAGAGTGAGGGGGGATCAGAGTGAGGAGGGGATCAGAGTGAGGAGTGGGATCAGAGTGAGGGGGGGATCAGAGTGATGAGGGGATCAGAGTGAGGAGGGGATCAGAGTGAGGAGGAGATCAGATTGAGGAGGGGATCAGAGTGAGGAGGGGATCAGAGTGAGGAGGGGATCAGTGTGAGGAGGGGATCAGAGTGAGGAGGGGATCAGAGTGAGGAGGAGATCAGATTGAGGAGGGGATCAGAATGAGGAGGGGATCAGAGTGAGGAGGGGATCAGAGTGAGGAGGGGATCAGAGTGAGGAGGACATCAGAGTGATGAGGAGATCAGCGTGAGGAGGGGATCAGAGTGAGGAGGGGATCAGAGTGAGGGGGGATCAGAGTGAGGAGGGGATTAGAGTGAGGAGGGGATCAGAGTGATGAGGAGATCAGATTGAGGAGGGGATCAGAATGAGGAGGGGATCAGAGTGAGGAGGGGATCAGAGTGAGGAGGGGATCAGAGTGAGGAGGGGATCAGCGTGAGGAGGGGATCAGAGTGAGGAGGGGATCAGAGTGAGGAGGGGATCAGAGTGAGGAGGAGATCAGATTGAGGAGGGGATCAGAGTGAGGAGGGGACCAGAGTGAGGAGGGGATCAGAGTGAGGAGGGGATCAGCGTGAGGAGGGGATCAGAGTGAGGAGGGGATCAGAGTGAGGAGGACATCAGAGTGATGAGGAGATCAGCGTGAGGAGGGGATCAGAGTGAGGAGGGGATCAGAGTGAGGGGGGATCAGAGTGAGGAGGGGATCAGAGTGAGGAGGGGATCAGAGTGATGAGGAGATCAGATTGAGGGGGGGATCAGAGTGAGGAGGAGATCAGATTGAGGAGGGGATCAGAATGAGGAGGGGATCAGAGTGATGAGGAGATCAGCGTGAGGAGGGGATCAGAGTGAGGAGGAGATCAGAGTGAGGGGGGGATCAGAGTGAGGGGGGTCAGAGTGAGGAGGGGATCAGAGTGAGGAGGAGCTCAGAGTGAGGGGGGGATCAGAGTGAGGAGGAGATCAGAGTGAGGGGGGATCAGAGTGAGGGGGGATCAGAGTGAGGAGGGGATCAGAGTGAGGAGGAGATCAGAGTGAGGGGGAATCAGAGTGAGGAGGGGATCAGAGTGAGGATGGGATCAGAGTGAGGAGGGGATCAGAGTGAGGAGGGGATCAGAGTGAGGAGGGGATCAGAGTGAGGAGGAGATCAGAGTGAGGGGGGGATCAGAGTGAGGAGGGGATCAGAGTTAGGAGTGGATCAGAGTGAGGAGGGGATCAGAGTGAGGAGGGGATCAGAGTGGGGAGGGAATCAGAGTGAAGAGGGGATCAGAGTGAGGAGATCAGAGTGAGGAGGGGTTCAGAGTGAGGAGGGGATCAGAGTGAGGAGGAGATCAGAGTGAGGAGGGGATCAGAGTGAGGAGGAGATCAGAGTGAGGAGGGGATCAGAGTGAGGAGGGGATCAGAGTGAGGAGGAGATCAGAGTGAAGAGGGGATCAGAGTGAGGAGATCAGAGTGAGGAGGAGATCAGAGTGAGGGGGGGATCAGAGTGAGGGGGGATCAGAGTGAGGAGGGGATCAGAGTGAGGAGGAGATCAGAGTGAGGGGGGGATCAGAGTGAGGAGGAGATCAGAGTGAGGGGGGATCAGAGTGAGGGGGGATCAGAGTGAGGAGGGGATCAGAGTGAGGAGGGGATCAGAGTGAGGAGGGGATTAGAGTGAGAATCCGATCAGAGTGGGGAGGGGATCAGAGTGAGGAGGGGATCAGAGTGAGGAGGGGATCAGAGTGAGGTGGGGATCAAAGTGAGGAGGGGATCAGAGTGAGGAGGGGATCAGAGTGAGGAGAGGATCAGAGTGAGGAGGGGATTAGAGTGAGAATCCGATCAGAGTGGGGAGGGGATCAGAGTGAGTAGGGGATCAGAGTGAGGAGGGGATCAGAGTGAGGAGAGGATCAGAGTGAGGAGGGGATTAGAGTGAGAATCCGATCAGAGTGGGGAGGGGATCAGAGTGAGGAGGGGATCAGAGTGAGGAGGGGATCAGATTGAGGAGGGGATCAAAGTGAGGAGGGGATCAGAGTGAGGAGGGGATCAGAATGAGGAGGGGATCAGAGTGAGGAGGGGATCAGAGTGAGGAGGGGATCAGAGTGAGGAGGGGATCAGAGTGAGGAGGGGATCAGAGTGAGGAGGGGATCAGAGTGAGGAGGGGATCAGAGTGAGGAGGGGATCAGAGTGAGGAGGGGATTAGAGTGAGGAGGGGATTAGAGTGAGGAGGGGATCAGAGTGAGGAGGGGATCAGAGTGAGGAGGGGATCAGAGTGAGGAGGGGATCAGAGTGAGGAGGGGATTAGAGTGAGAATCCGATCAGAGTGGGGAGGGGATCAGAGTGAGGAGGGGATCAGAGTGAGGAGGGGATCAGAGTGAGGTGGGGATCAAAGTGAGGAGGGGATCAGAGTGAGGAGGGGATCAGAGTGAGGAGAGGATCAGAGTGAGGAGGGGATTAGAGTGAGAATCCGATCAGAGTGGGGAGGGGATCAGAGTGAGTAGGGGATCAGAGTGAGGAGGGGATCAGAGTGAGGAGAGGATCAGAGTGAGGAGGGGATTAGAGTGAGAATCCGATCAGAGTGGGGAGGGGATCAGAGTGAGGAGGGGATCAGAGTGAGGAGGGGATCAGATTGAGGAGGGGATCAAAGTGAGGAGGGGATCAGAGTGAGGAGGGGATCAGAATGAGGAGGGGATCAGAGTGAGGAGGGGATCAGAGTGAGGAGGGGATCAGAGTGAGGAGGGGATCAGAGTGAGGAGGGGATCAGAGTGAGGAGGGGATCAGAGTGAGGAGGGGATCAGAGTGAGGAGGGGATCAGAGTGAGGAGGGGATTAGAGTGAGGAGGGGATTAGAGTGAGGAGGGGATCAGAGTGAGGAGGGGATCAGAGTGAGGAGGGGATCAGAGTGAGGAGGGGATCAGAGTGAGGAGGGGATTAGAGTGAGGAGGGGATCAGAGTGAGGAGGGGATTAGAGTGAGGAGGGGATCAGAGTGACGAGGGGATCAGAGTGAGGAGGGGATCAGAGTGAGGAGGGTATCAGAGTGAGGAGGGGATCAGAGTGAGGAGGGGATCAGAGTGAGGAGGGGATTAGAGTGAGGAGGGGATCAGAGTGAGGAGGGGATCAGAGTGAGGAGGGGATCAGAGTGAGGGGGGGATCAGAGTGAGGAGGGGATCAGATTGAGGAGGGGATCAGAGTGAGGAGGGGATCAGAGTGAGGAGGGGATCAGAGTGAGGAGGGGATCAGAGTGAGGAGGGGATCAGAGTGAGGAGGGGATCAGAGTGAGGAGGGGATCAGAGTGAGGAGGGGATCAGAGTGATGAGGGGATCAGAGTGAGGAGGGGATCAGAGTGAGGAGGGGATTAGAGTGAGGAGGGGATCAGAGTGAGGAGGGGATCAAATTGAGGAGGCGATCAGAGTGAGGAGGGGATCAGAGTGAGGGGGAGATCAGAGTGAGGAGGGGATCAGAGTGAGTAGGGGATCAGAGTGAGGAGGGGATCAGAGTGAGGAGGGGATCAGAGTGAGGAGGGGATCAGAGTGAGGAGGGGATCAGAGTGATGAGGAGATCAGCGTGAGGAGGGGATCAGAGTGAGGAGGGGATCAGAGTGAGGAGGGGATCAGAGTGAGGAGGAGATCACAGTGAGGAGGGGATCAGAGTGAGGAGGAGATCAGAGTGAGGAGGGGATCAGAGTGAGGAGGGGATCAGAGTGAGGGGGGATCAGAGTGAGGAGGGGATCAGAGTGAGGAGGGGATCAGAGTGAGGGGGGGATCAAAGTGATGAGGGGATCAGAGTGAGGAGGGGATCAGAGTGAGGAGGAGATCAGATTGAGGAGGGGATCAGAGTGAGGAGGGGATCAGAGTGAGGAGGGGATCAGAGTGAGGAGGGGATCAGAGTGAGGAGGGGATCAGAGTGAGGAGGAGATCAGATTGAGGAGGGGATCAGAATGAGGAGGGGATCAGAGTGAGGAGGGGATCAGAGTGAGGAGGAGATCAGCGTGAGGAGGGGATCAGAGTGATGAGGAGATCAGCGTGAGGAGGGGATCAGAGTGAGGAGGGGATCAGAGTGAGGAGGACATCAGAGTGATGAGGAGATCAGCGTGAGGAGGGGATCAGAGTGAGGAGGGGATCAGAGTGAGGAGGGGATCAGAGTGAGGAGGGGATCAGAGTGATGCGGAGATCAGCGTGAGGAGGGGATCAGAGTGAGGAGGAGATCAGATTGAGGAGGGGATCAGAGTGATGAGGAGATCAGCGTGAGGAGGGGATCAGAGTGAGGAGGAGATCAGAGTGAGGGGGGGATCAGAGTGAGGGGGGATCAGAGTGAGGAGGGGATCAGAGTGAGGAGGGGATCAGAGTGAGGAGGAGATCAGAGTGAGGGGGGGATCAGAGTGAGGGGGGATCAGAGTGAGGAGGGGATCAGAGTGAGGAGGAGATCAGAGTGAGGGGGGGATCAGAGTGAGGAGGAGATCAGAGTGAGGGGGCATCAGAGTGAGGAGGGATCAGAGTGAGGAGGGGATCAGAGTGAGGAGGAGATCAGAGTGAGGGGGGGATCAGAGTGAGGGGGAATCAGAGTGAGGAGGGGATCAGAGTGAGGAGGGGATCAGAGTGAGGAGGGGATCAGAGTGAGGAGGGGATCAGAGTGAGGAGGGGATCAGAGTGAGGAGGAGATCAGAGTGAGGGGGGGATCAGAGTGAGGAGGGGATCAGAGTTAGGAGTGGATCAGAGTGAGGAGGGGATCAGAGTGAGGAGGGGATCAGAGTGGGGAGGGAATCAGAGTGAAGAGGGGATCAGAGTGAGGAGATCAGAGTGAGGAGGGGTTCAGAGTGAGGAGGGGATCAGAGTGAGGAGGAGATCAGCGTGAGGAGGGGATCAGAGTGAGGAGGAGATCAGAGTGAGGAGGGGATCAGAGTGAGGAGGGGATCAGAGTGAGGAGGAGATCAGATTGAGGAGGGGATCAGAGTGAGGAGGGGATCTGAGTGAGGAGGGGATCAGAGTGAAGAGGGGATCAGAGTGAGGAGTTCAGAGTGAGGAGGAGATCAGAGTGAGGGGGGGATCAGAGTGAGGGGGGGATCTGAGTGAGGAGGGGATCAGAGTGAGGAGGAGATCAGAGTGAGGGGGGGATCAGAGTGAGGAGGAGATCAGAGTGAGGGGGGATCAGAGTGAGGGGGGATCAGAGTGAGGAGGGGATCAGAGTGAGGAGGAGATCAGAGTGAGGGGGGGATCAGAGTGAGGGGGGATCAGAGTGAGGAGGGGATCAGAGTGAGGAGGGGATCAGTGTGAGGAGGGGATCAGAGTGAGGAGGGGATCAGAGTGAGGAGGGGATCAGAGTGAGGAGGAGATCAGAGTGAGGGGGGGATCAGAGTGAGGAGGGGATCAGAGTTAGGAGTGGATCAGAGTGAGGAGGGGATCAGAGTGAGGAGGGATTCAGAGTGAAGAGGGGATCAGAGTGAGGAGGGGATCAGAGTGAGGAGGGGATCAGAGTGAGGAGGGGATGAGAGTGAGGAGGGGATCGGAGTGAGGAGGGGATCAGAGTGAGGAGGGGATCAGAGTGAGGAGGGGATCAGAGTGAGGAGGGAATCAGAGTGATGAGGAGATCAGCGTGAGGAGGGAATCAGAGTGACGAGGGGATCAGAGTGAGGAGATCGGAGTGAGGAGGAGATCAGAGTGAGGAGGGGATCAGAGTGAGGAGGAGATCAGGGTGAGGAGGGGATCAGAGTGAGGAGGGGATCAGAGTGAGGAGTGGATCAGAGTGAGGAGGGGATCAGAGTGAGGAGGGGATCAGAGTGAGGAGGGAATCGGAGTGAGGAGGGGATCAGAGTGAGGAGGGGATCAGAGTGAGGAGGGAGTCAGAGTGAGGAGGGGATCAGAGTGAGGAGGGGATCAGAGTGAGGAGGAGATCAGAGTGAGGAGGGGATCAGAGTGAGGAGGAGATCAGAGTGAGGAGGGGATCAGAGTGAGGAGGAGATCAGGGTGGGGAGGGCATCAGAGTGAGGAGGGGATCAGAGTGAGGAGGGGATCAGAGTGAGGAGGGGATCAGAGTGAGGAGGGGATCAGAGTGAGGAGGGGATCAGAGTGAGGGGGGATCAGAGTGAGGAGGGAATCAGAGTGAGGAGGGGATCAGAGTGAGGAGGGGATCAGAGTGAGGAGGGGATCAGAGTGAGGAGGGGATCAGAGTGAGGAGGGGATCAGAGTGAGGAGGGGATCAGAGTGACGAGGCGATCAGGGTGAGGATGGGATCAGAGTGAGGAGGGGATCATAGTGAGGAGGGGATCAGAATGAGGAGGGGATCTGGGTGAGGAGGGGATCAGAGTGAGAATGGGATCAGAGTGAAGAGGGTATCAGAGTGAGGAGGGGATCAGAGTGAGGAGGGGATCAGAGTGAGGAGGGGATCAGAGTGAGGAGGGGATCAGAGTGAGAATGGGATCAGAGTGAGAGGGGATCAGAGTGAGCAGGGGATCAGAGTGAGGAGGGGATCAAGGTGAGGAGGGGATCAGAGTGAGGAGGGGATCAAGGTGAGGAGGGGATCAGAGTGAGGAGGGGATCAGAGTGAGGAGGGGATCAGAGTGAAGAGGGGATTAGAGTGAGGAGGAGATCACAGTGAGGAGGGGATCAGAGTGAGGAGGGGATTAGAGTGAGGAGGGGATCAGAGTGAGGAGGGGATCAGAGTGAGGAGGAGATCAGAGTGAGGAGGAGATCAGAGTGAGGAGGGGATCAGAGTGAAGAGGGGATTAGAGTGAGGAGGGGCTCAGAGTGAGGAGGGGATCAGAGTGAAGAGGGGATCAGAGTGAGGAGGGGATCAGAGTGAGGAGGAGATCAGAGTGAGGAGGGGATCAGAGTGAGGAGGGGATCAGAGTGAGGGAGGATCAGAGTGAGGAGGGGATCAGAGTGAGGAGGGGATCAGAGTGAGGAGGGGATCAGAGTGAAGAGGGGATCAGAGTGAGGAGGGGATCAGAGTGAGGAGGGGATCAGAGTGAGGAGGGGATCAGAGTGAGGAGGGGATCAGAGTGAGGAGGGGATCAGAGTGAGGAGGGGATCAGAGTGAGGAGGGGATCAGAGTGAGGGGGGGATCAGAGTGAGGGGGGGATCAGAGTGAGGAGGGGATCAGAGTGAGGGGGGATCAGAGTGAGGAGGAAATCACAGTGATGAGGGGATCAGAGTGAGGAGGGGATCAGAGTGAGGGGGGGATCAGAGTGAGGGGGGGATCAGAGTGAGGAGGGGATCAGAGTGAGGAGGGGATCAGAGTGAGGAGGGGATCAGAGTGAGGAGGGGATCAGAGTGAGGAGGGGATCAGAGTGAGGAGGGGATCAGAGTGAGGAGGGGATCAGAGTGACGAGCCGATCAGGGTGAGGATGGGATCAGAATGAGGAGGGGATCATAGTGAGGAGGGGATCAGAATGAGGAGGGGATCTGGGTGAGGAGGGGATCAGAGTGAGAATGGGATCAGAGTGAAGAGGGTATCAGAGTGAGGAGGGGATCAGAGTGAGGAGGGGATCAGAGTGAGGAGGGGATCAGAGTGAGGAGGGGATCAGAGTGAGAATGGGATCAGAGTGAGAGGGGAACAGAGTGAGCAGGGGATCAGAGTGTGGAGGGGATCAGAGTGAGGAGGGGATCAGAGTGAGGAGGGGATCAAGGTGAGGAGGGGATCAGAGTGAGGAGGGGATGAGAGTGAGGAGGGGATCAGAGTGAAGAGGGGATTAGAGTGAGGAGGAGATCACAGTGAGGAGGGGATCAGAGTGAGGAGGGGATTAGAGTGAGGAGGGGATCAGAGTGAGGAGGGGATCAGAGTGAGGAGGAGATCAGAGTGAGGAGGAGATCAGAGTGAGGAGGGGATCAGAGTGAAGAGGGGATTAGAGTGAGGAGGGGATCAGAGTGAGGAGGGGATCAGAGTGAAGAGGGGATCAGAGTGAGGAGGGGATCAGAGTGAGGAGGAGATCAGAGTGAGGAGGGGATCAGAGTGAGGAGGGGATCAGAGTGAGGGGGGATCAGAGTGAGGAGGGGATCAGAGTAAGGAGGGGATCAGAGTGAGGAGGGGATCAGAGTGAAGAGGGGATCAGAGTGAGGAGGGGATCAGAGTGAGGAGGGGATCAGAGTGAGGAGGGGATCAGAGTGAGGAGGGGATCAGAGTGAGGAGTAGATCAGAGTGAGGAGGGGATCAGAGTGAGGGGGGGATCAGAGTGAGGGGGGGATCAGAGTGAGGAGGGGATCAGAGTGAGGGGGGATCAGAGTGAGGAGGAAATCACAGTGATGAGGGGATCAGAGTGAGGAGGGGATCAGAGTGAGGGGGGATCAGAGTGAGGGGGGGATCAGAGTGAGGAGGGGATCAGAGTGAGGAGGGGATCAGAGTGAGGAGGGGATCAGAGTGAGGAGGGGATCAGAGTGAGGAGGGGATCAGAGTGAGGAGGAGATCACAGTGAGGAGGGGATCAGAGTGAGGAGGGGATCAGAGTGAGGAGGGGATCAGAGTGAGGGGGGGATCAGAGTGAGGGGGGGATCAGAGTGAGGAGGGGATCAGAGTGAGGAGGGGATCAGAGTGAGCAGGGGATCAGAGTGAGGAGGGGATCAGAGTGAGGAGGGGATCAGAGTGAGGGGGGGATCAGAGTGAGGAGGGGATCAGAGTGAGGAGGGGATCAGAGTGAGCAGGGGATCAGAGTGAGGAGAGGATCAGAGTGAGGAGGGGATCAGTGTGAGGAGGGGATCAGATTGAGGAGGGGATCAGAGTGAGGAGAGGATCAGAGTGAGGAGGGGATCAGAGTGAGGAGGGGATCAGAGTGAGGAGGGGATCAGAGTGAGGAGGAGGTCACAGTGAGGAGGGGATCAGAGTGAGGAGGGGATCTGAGTGAGGAGGAGGTCACAGTGAGGAGGGGATCAGAGTGAGGAGGGGATCAGAGTGAGGAGGGGATCAGAGTGAGGAGGAGGTCACAGTGAGGAGGGGATCAGAGTGAGGAGGGGATCTGAGTGAGGGGGGGATCAGAGTGAGGGGGGATCAGAGTGAGGAGGGGATCAGAGTGAGGAGGGGATCAGAGTGAGGAGGGGATCAGAGTGAGGAGGGGATCAGAGTGAGGAGGGGATCAGAGTGAGGAGGGGATCAGAGTGACGAGGCGATCAGGGTGAGGATGGGATCAGAGTGAGGAGGGGATCATAGTGAGGAGGGGATCAGAATGAGGAGGGGATCTGGGTGAGGAGGGGATCAGAGTGAGAATGGGATCAGAGTGAAGAGGGTATCAGAGTGAGGAGGGGATCAGAGTGAGGAGGGGATCAGAGTGAGGAGGGGATCAGAGTGAGGAGGGGATCAGAGTGAGAATGGGATCAGAGTGAGAGGGGATCAGAGTGAGCAGGGGATCAGAGTGTGGAGGGGATCAGAGTGAGGAGGGGATCAGAGTGAGGAGGGGATCAAGGTGAGGAGGGGATCAGAGTGAGGAGGGGATCAGAGTGAGGAGGGGATCAGAGTGAAGAGGGGATTAGAGTGAGGAGGAGATCACAGTGAGGAGGGGATCAGAGTGAGGAGGGGATTAGAGTGAGGAGGGGATCAGAGTGAGGAGGGGATCAGAGTGAGGAGGAGATCAGAGTGAGGAGGAGATCAGAGTGAGGAGGGGATCAGAGTGAAGAGGGGATTAGAGTGAGGAGGGGCTCAGAGTGAGGAGGGGATCAGAGTGAAGAGGGGATCAGAGTGAGGAGGGGATCAGAGTGAGGAGGAGATCAGAGTGAGGAGGGGATCAGAGTGAGGAGGGGATCAGAGTGAGGGAGGATCAGAGTGAGGAGGGGATCAGAGTGAGGAGGGGATCAGAGTGAGGAGGGGATCAGAGTGAAGAGGGGATCAGAGTGAGGAGGGGATCAGAGTGAGGAGGGGATCAGAGTGAGCAGGGGATCAGAGTGAGGAGGGGATCAGAGTGAGGAGGGGATCAGAGTGAGGAGGGGATCAGAGTGAGGGGGGGATCAGAGTGAGGGGGGGATCAGAGTGAGGAGGGGATCAGAGTGAGGGGGGATCAGAGTGAGGAGGAAATCACAGTGATGAGGGGATCAGAGTGAGGAGGGGATCAGAGTGAGGGGGGGATCAGAGTGAGGGGGGGATCAGAGTGAGGAGGGGATCAGAGTGAGGAGGGGATCAGAGTGAGGAGGGGATCAGAGTGAGGAGGGGATCAGAGTGAGGAGGGGATCAGAGTGAGGAGGGGATCAGAGTGAGGAGGGGATCAGAGTGACGAGGCGATCAGGGTGAGGATGGGATCAGAATGAGGAGGGGATCATAGTGAGGAGGGGATCAGAATGAGGAGGGGATCTGGGTGAGGAGGGGATCAGAGTGAGAATGGGATCAGAGTGAAGAGGGTATCAGAGTGAGGAGGGGATCAGAGTGAGGAGGGGATCAGAGTGAGGAGGGGATCAGAGTGAGGAGGGGATCAGAGTGAGAATGGGATCAGAGTGAGAGGGGAACAGAGTGAGCAGGGGATCAGAGTGTGGAGGGGATCAGAGTGAGGAGGGGATCAGAGTGAGGAGGGGATCAAGGTGAGGAGGGGATCAGAGTGAGGAGGGGATGAGAGTGAGGAGGGGATCAGAGTGAAGAGGGGATTAGAGTGAGGAGGAGATCACAGTGAGGAGGGGATCAGAGTGAGGAGGGGATTAGAGTGAGGAGGGGATCAGAGTGAGGAGGGGATCAGAGTGAGGAGGAGATCAGAGTGAGGAGGAGATCAGAGTGAGGAGGGGATCAGAGTGAAGAGGGGATTAGAGTGAGGAGGGGATCAGAGTGAGGAGGGGATCAGAGTGAAGAGGGGATCAGAGTGAGGAGGGGATCAGAGTGAGGAGGAGATCAGAGTGAGGAGGGGATCAGAGTGAGGAGGGGATCAGAGTGAGGGGGGATCAGAGTGAGGAGGGGATCAGAGTAAGGAGGGGATCAGAGTGAGGAGGGGATCAGAGTGAAGAGGGGATCAGAGTGAGGAGGGGATCAGAGTGAGGAGGGGATCAGAGTGAGGAGGGGATCAGAGTGACGAGGGGATCAGAGTGAGGAGTAGATCAGAGTGAGGAGGGGATCAGAGTGAGGGGGGGATCAGAGTGAGGGGGGGATCAGAGTGAAGAGGGGATCAGAGTGAGGGGGGATCAGAGTGAGGAGGAAATCACAGTGATGAGGGGATCAGAGTGAGGAGGGGATCAGAGTGAGGGGGGATCAGAGTGAGGGGGGGATCAGAGTGAGGAGGGGATCAGAGTGAGGAGGGGATCAGAGTGAGGAGGGGATCAGAGTGAGGAGGGGATCAGAGTGAGGAGGGGATCAGAGTGAGGAGGAGATCACAGTGAGGAGGGGATCAGAGTGAGGAGGGGATCAGAGTGAGGAGGGGATCAGAGTGAGGGGGGGATCAGAGTGAGGGGGGGATCAGAGTGAGGAGGGGATCAGAGTGAGGAGGGGATCAGAGTGAGCAGGGGATCAGAGTGAGGAGGGGATCAGAGTGAGGAGGGGATCAGAGTGAGGGGGGGATCAGAGTGAGGAGGGGATCAGAGTGAGGAGGGGATCAGAGTGAGCAGGGGATCAGAGTGAGGAGAGGATCAGAGTGAGGAGGGGATCAGTGTGAGGAGGGGATCAGATTGAGGAGGAGATCAGAGTGAGGAGAGGATCAGAGTGAGGAGGGGATCAGAGTGAGGAGGGGATCAGAGTGAGGAGGGGATCAGAGTGAGGAGGAGGTCACAGTGAGGAGGGGATCAGAGTGAGGAGGGGATCTGAGTGAGGAGGAGGTCACAGTGAGGAGGGGATCAGAGTGAGGAGGGGATCAGAGTGAGGAGGGGATCAGAGTGAGGAGGAGCTCACAGTGAGGAGGGGATCAGAGTGAGGAGGGGATCTGAGTGAGGAGGAGGTCACAGTGAGGAGGGGATCAAAGTGAGGAGGGGATCAGAGTGAGGAGGGGATCAGAGTGATGAGGGGTTCAGATTGAGGAGGGGATCAGAGTGTGGAGGGGATCAGAGTGAGGAGGGGATCAGAAGTGAGGGGATCAGAGTGAGGAGGGGATCAGAGTGAGGAGGGGATCAGAGTGAGGAGGGGATCAGAGTGAGGAGGGGATCAGAGTGAGGAGGGGATCAGAAGTGAGGGGATCAGAGTGAGGAGGGGATCAGAGTGAGGAGGGGATCAGAAGTGAGGGGATCAGAGTGAGGAGGGGATCAGAGTGAGGAGGGGATCAGAAGTGAGGGGATCAGAGTGAGGAGGGGATCAGAGTGAGGAGGAGATCACAGTGAGGAGGGGATCAGAGTGAGGAGGGGATCAGAGTGAGGAGGGGATCAGAGTGAGGAGGGGATCAGATGAGGAGGGGATCAGATTGAGGAGGGGATCAGATTGAGGAGGGGATCAGAGTGAGGGGGGGATCAGAGTGAGGAGGGGATCAGAGTGAGGAGGGGATCAGAGTGAGGAGGGGATCAGATTGAGGAGGGGAACAGAGTGAGGGGGGGATCAGAGTGAGGAGGGGATCAGATTGAGGAGGAGATCACAGTGAGGAGGGGATCAGAGTGAGGAGGGGATCAGAGTGAGGAGGGGATCAGAGTGAGGAGGGGATCAGATGAGGAGGGGATCAGATTGAGGAGGGGATCAGATTGAGGAGGGGATCAGAGTGAGGGGGGGATCAGAGTGAGGAGGGGATCAGAGTGAGGAGGGGATCAGAGTGAGGAGGGGATCAGAGTGAGGGGATCAGAGTGAGGAGGGGATCAGATTGAGGAGGGGAACAGAGTGAGGGGGGGATCAGAGTGAGGAGGGGATCAGATTGAGGAGGGGATCAGAGTGAGGAGGGGATCAGAGTGAGGAGGGGATCAGAGTGAGGTGGGGATCAGAGTGAGGACGGGATCAGAGTGAGGGGGGGATCAGATTGAGGAGCGGATTAGAGAGAGGTGGGGATCAGAGTGAGGAGGGGATCAGAGTGAGGGGGGGATCAGATTGAGGAACGGATTAGAGAGAGGTGGGGATCAGAGTGAGGAGGGGATCAGAGTGAGGAGGGGATCAGAGTGAGGAGGGGATCAGAGTGAGGTGGGGATCAGAGTGAGGAGGGGATCAGAGTGAGGAGGAGATCACAGTGAGGAGGGGATCAGAGTGAGGAGGGGATCAGAGTGAGGAGGAGATCACAGTGAGGAGGGGATCAGAGTGAGGAGGGGATCAGAGTGAGGAGGGGATCAGAGTGAGGAGGGGATCAGAGTGAGGAGGGGATCAGAGTGAGGAGGGGATCAGAGTGAGGAGGGGATCAGAGTGAGGAGGGGATCAGAGTGAGGAGGAGATCACAGTGAGGAGGGGATCAGAGTGAGGAGGGGATCAGAGTGAGGAGGGGTTCAGAGTGAGGAGGGGATCAGAGTGAGGAGGGGTTCAGATTGAGGAGGGGATCAGATTGAGGAGGGGATCGGAGTGAGGGAGGATCAGAGTGAGGAGCGGATCTGAGTGAGGAGGGGATCAGAAGTGAGGAGGGGATCAGAGTGAGGAGGAGATCAGAGTGAGGAGGGGATCAGAGTGAGGAGGGATCAGAGTGAGGAGGGGATCAGAGTGAGGAGGGGATCAGAGTGAGGAGGGGATCAGAGTGAGGAGGGGATCAGAGTGAGGAGGAGATCAGAGTGAGGAGGGGATCAGAGTGAGGAGGGGATCAGAGTGAGGAGGGGATCAGAGTGAGGAGGGGATCAGAGTGAGGAGGGGATCAGAGTGAGGAGGAGATCACAGTGAGGAGGGGATCAGAGTGAGGAGGGGATCAGAGTGAGGAGTGGATCAGAGTGAGGAGGGGATCAGAGTGAGGAGGGGATCAGAGTGAGGAGGAGATCACAGTGAGGAGGGGATCAGAGTGAGGAGATCGGAGTGAGGAGGGGATCAGAGTGAGGAGGGGATCAGAGTGAGGAGGGGATCAGAGTGAGGAGGGGATCAGAGTGAGGAGGAGATCAGAGTGAGGAGGGGATCAGAGTGAGGAGGGGATCAGAGTGAGGAGGGGATCAGAGTGAGGGGGGATCAGAGTGAGTCGGGGATCAGAGTGAGGAGGGGATCAGAGTGAGGAGGGGATCAGAGTGAGGAGGGGATCAGAGTGAGGAGGAGATCAGAGTGAGGAGGAGATCAGAGTGAGGAGGGGATCAGAGTGAGGAGGGGATCAGAGTGAGGAGGGGATCAGAGTGAGGAGTAGATCAGAGTGAGGAGGGGATCAGAGTGAGGAGGGGATCAGATTGAGGAGAGGATCAGAGTGAGGAGGGGATCAGAGTGAGGAGGGGATCAGAGTGACGAGGGGATCAGAGTGAGGAGGGGATCAGAGTGAGGAGGGGATCACAGTGAGGAGGAGATCAGAGTGAGGAGGGGATCAGAGTGAGGAGGGGATCAGAGTGAGGAGGGGATCAGAGTGAGGAGGGGATCAGAGTGACGAGGGGATCAGAGTGAGGAGGGGATCAGAGTGAGGAGGGGATCAGAGTGAGGAGGGGATCAGATTGAGGAGGAGATCAGAGTGAGGAGGGAATCAGAGTGAGGTGGGGATCAGA
The DNA here is from genome assembly GCF_964213995.1 of Mustelus asterias. NCBI lineage: Eukaryota > Metazoa > Chordata > Chondrichthyes > Carcharhiniformes > Triakidae > Mustelus > Mustelus asterias. Next base: position 71,994,862 of record NC_135803.1, on the reverse strand, counting down.
GTGAGGAGGGGATCAGAGTGAGGAGGGGATCAGATTGAGGAGGGGATCAGAGTGAGGAGGGGATCAGAGTGAGGAGGGGATCAGATTGAGGAGGGGATCAGAGTGAGGAGGGGATTAGAGTGAGGAGGGGATCAGAGTGAGGAGGGATTCAGAGTGAGGAGGGGATCAGAGTGAGGAGGGGATCAGTGTGAGGAGGGGATCAGAGTGAGGAGGGGATTAGAGTGAGGAGGGGATCAGAGTGAGGAGGGGATCGGAGTGAGGAGGGGATCAGAGTGAGGAGGGGATCAGAGTGAGGAGGGGATCAGAGTGAGGAGGGGATCAGAGTGAGGAGGGGATCAGAGTGAGGAGGGGATCAGAGTGAGGAGGGGATTAAAGTGAGGAGGGGATCAGAGTGAGGAGGGGATCAGAGTGAGGAGGGGATCAGAGTGAGGAGGGGATTAGAGTGAGGAGGGGATCAGAGTGAGGAGGGGATTAGAGTGAGGAGGGGATCAGAGTGACGAGGGGATCAGAGTGAGGAGGGGATCAGAGTGAGGAGGGTATCAGAGTGAGGAGGGGATCAGAGTGAGGAGGGGATCAGAGTGAGGAGGGGATTAGAGTGAGGAGGGGATCAGAGTGAGGAGGGGATCAGAGTGAGGAGGGGATCAGAGTGAGGGGGGTATCAGAGTGAGGAGGGGATCAGATTGAGGAGGGGATCAGAGTGAGGAGGGGATCAGAGTGAGGAGGGGATCAGAGTGAGGAGGGGATCAGAGTGAGGAGGGGATTAGAGTGAGGAGGGGATCAGAGTGAGGAGGGGATCAGATTGAGGAGGCGATCAGAGTGAGGAGGGGATCAGAGTGAGGAGATCAGAGTGAGGAGGGGATCAGAGTGAGGAGGGGATCATAGTGAGGAGGGGATCAGAGTGAGGAGGGGATCAGAGTGAGGAGGGGATCAGAGTGAGGAGGGGATCAGAGTGATGAGGAGATCAGCGTGAGGAGGAGATCAGAGTGAGGAGGGGATCAGAGTGAGGAGGGGATCAGAGTGAGGAGGGGATCAGAGTGAGGAGGGGATCAGAGTGAGGGGGGATCAGAGTGAGGAGGGGATCAGAGTGTGGAGGGGATCAGAGTGAGGAGGGGATCAGAGTGATGAGGGGATCAGAGTGAGGAGGGGATCAGAGTGAGGAGGAGATCAGATTGAGGAGGGGATCAGAGTGAGGAGGGGATCAGAGTGAGGAGCGGATCAGTGTGAGGAGGGGATCAGAGTGAGGAGGGGATCAGAGTGAGGAGGAGATCAGATTGAGGAGGGTATCAGAATGAGGAGGGGATCAGAGTGAGGAGGGGATCAGAGTGAGGAGGGGATCAGAGTGAGGAGGACATCAGAGTGATGAGGAGATCAGCGTGAGGAGGGGATCAGAGTGAGGAGGGGATCAGAGTGAGGGGGGATCAGAGTGAGGAGGGGATCAGAGTGAGGAGGGGATCAGAGTGATGAGATCAGATTGAGGAGGGGATCAGCGTGAGGAGGGGATCAGAGTGAGGAGGGGATCAGAGTGAGGAGGGGATCAGAGTGAGGAGGAGATCAGATTGAGGAGGGGATCAGGGTGAGGAGGGGATCTGAGTGAGGAGGGGATCAGAGTGAGGAGGGGATCAGCGTGAGGAGGGGATCAGAGTGAGGAGGGAATCAGAGTGAGTAGGGGATCAGAGTGAGGGGGGGATCAGGGTGAGGAGGAGATCAGATTGAGGAGGGGATCAGAGTGAGGAGGAGATCAGATTGAGGAGGGGATCAGGGTGAGGAGGAGATCAGATTGAGGAGGGGATCAGGGTGAGGAGGGGATCAGAGTGAGGAGGGGATCAGAGTGAGGAGGGGATCAGCGTGAGGAGGGGATCAGAGTGAGGAGGGAATCAGAGTGAGGAGGGGATCAGAGTGAGGAGGAGATCAGATTGAGGAGGGGATCAGGGTGAGGAGGGGATCAGAGTGAGGAGGGGATCAGAGTGAGGAGGGGATCAGCGTGAGGAGGTGATCAGAGTGAGGAGGGAATCAGAGTGAGGAGGGGATCAGAGTGAGGAGGACATCAGAGTGATGAGGAGATCAGCGTGAGGAGGGGATCAGAGTGAGGAGGGGATCAGAGTGAGGGGGGATCAGAGTGAGGAGGGGATCAGAGTGAGGAGGGGATCAGAGTGATGAGGAGATCAGATTGAGGGGGGGATCAGAGTGAGGAGGAGATCATATTGAGGAGGGGATCAGAATGAGGAGGGGATCAGAGTGATGAGGAGATCAGCGTGAGGAGGGGATCAGAGTGAGGAGGAGATCAGAGTGAGGGGGGGATCAGAGTGAGGGGGGATCAGAGTGAGGAGGGGATCAGAGTGAGGAGGAGATCAGAGTGAGGGGGGGATCAGAGTGAGGAGGAGATCAGAGTGAGGGGGGATCAGAGTGAGGGGGGATCAGAGTGAGGAGGGGATCAGAGTGAGGAGGAGATCAGAGTGAGGGGGGGATCAGAGTGAGGGGGGATCAGAGTGAGGAGGGGATCAGAGTGAGGAGGGGATCAGAGTGAGGAGGGGATCAGAGTGAGGAGGAGATCAGAGTGAGGGGGGGATCAGAGTGAGGAGGGGATCAGAGTTAGGAGTGGTACAGAGTGAGGAGGGGATCAGAGTGAGGAGGGGATCAGAGTGGGGAGGGAATCAGAGTGAAGAGGGGATCAGAGTGAGGAGATCAGAGTGAGGAGGGGTTCAGAGTGAGGAGGGGATCAGAGTGAGGAGGAGATCAGAGTGAGGAGGGGATCAGAGTGAGGAGGAGATCAGAGTGAGGAGGGGATCAGAGTGAGGAGGGGATCAGAGTGAGGAGGAGATCAGAGTGAAGAGGGGATCAGAGTGAGGAGATCAGAGTGAGGAGGAGATCAGAGTGAGGGGGGGATCAGAGTGAGGGGGGATCAGAGTGAGGAGGGGATCAGAGTGAGGAGGAGATCAGAGTGAGGGGGGGATCAGAGTGAGGAGGAGATCAGAGTGAGGGGGGATCAGAGTGAGGGGGGATCAGAGTGAGGAGGGGATCAGAGTGAGGAGGGGATCAGAGTGAGGAGGGGATTAGAGTGAGAATCCGATCAGAGTGGGGAGGGGATCAGAGTGAGGAGGGGATCAGAGTGAGGAGGGGATCAGAGTGAGGAGGGGATCAAAGTGAGGAGGGGATCAGAGTGAGGAGGGGATCAGAGTGAGGAGAGGATCAGAGTGAGGAGGGGATTAGAGTGAGAATCCGATCAGAGTGGGGAGGGGATTAGAGTGAGGAGGGGATCAGAGTGAGGAGGGGATCAGAGTGAGGAGAGGATCAGAGTGAGGAGGGGATTAGAGTGAGAATCCGATCAGAGTGGGGAGGGGATCAGAGTGAGGAGGGGATCAGAGTGAGGAGGGGATCAGAGTGAGGAGGGGATCAAAGTGAGGAGGGGATCAGAGTGAAGAGGGGATCAGAGTGAGGAGGGGATCAGAGTGAGGAGGGGATCAGGGTGAGGAGGGGATCAGGGTGAGGAGGGGATCAGAGTGAGGAGGGGATCAGAGTGAGGAGGGGATCAGAGTGAGGAGGGGATCAGAGTGAGGAGGGGATCAGAGTGAGGAGAGGATCAGAGTGAGGAGGGGATTAGAGTGAGAATCCGATCAGAGTGGGGAGGGGATCAGAGTGAGGAGGGGATCAGAGTGAGGAGGGGATCAGAGTGAGGAGAGGATCAGAGTGAGGAGGGGATTAGAGTGAGAATCCGATCAGAGTGGGGAGGGGATCAGAGTGAGGAGGGGATCAGAGTGAGGAGGGGATCAGAGTGAGGAGGGGATCAGAGTGAGGAGGGGATCAAAGTGAGGAGGGGATCAGAGTGAGGAGGGGATCAGAGTGAGGAGGGGATCAGAGTGAGGAGGGGATCAGAGTGAGGAGGGGATCAGAGTGAGGAGGGGATCAGAGAGAGGAGGGAATCAGAGTGAGGAGGGGATCAGAGTGAGGAGGGGATTAGAGTGAGGAGGGGATCAAAGTGAGGAGAGGATCAGAGTGAGGAGGGGATCAGAGTGAGGAGGGGATCAGAGTGAGGAGGGGATCAGAGTGAGGAGGGGATCAGAGTGAGGAGGGGATTAGAGTGAGGAGGGGATCAGAGTGAGGAGGGGATTAGAGTGAGGAGGGGATCAGAGTGACGAGGGGATCAGAGTGAGGAGGGGATCAGAGTGAGGAGGGTATCAGAGTGAGGAGGGGATCAGAGTGAGGAGGGGATTAGAGTGAGGAGGGGATCAGAGTGAGGAGGGGATCAGAGTGAGGAGGGGATCAGAGTGAGGGGGGGATCAGAGTGAGGAGGGGATCAGATTGAGGAGGGGATCAGAGTGAGGAGGGGATCAGAGTGAGGAGGGGATCAGAGTGAGGAGGGGATCAGAGTGAGGAGGGGATCAGAGTGAGGAGGGGATCAGAGTGAGGAGGGGATCAGAGTGAGGAGGGGATCAGAGTGAGGAGGGGATCAGAGTGAGGAGGGGATTAGAGTGAGGAGGGGATCAGAGTGAGGAGGGGATCAGATTGAGGAGGCGATCAGAGTGAGGAGGGGATCAGAGTGAGGAGGAGATCAGAGTGAGGATGGGATCAGAGTGAGGAGGGGATCAGAGTGCGGAGGGGATCAGAGTGAGGAGGGGATCAGAGTGAGGAGGGGATCAGAGTGATGAGGAGATCAGCGTGAGGAGGGGATCAGAGTGAGGAGGGGATCAGAGTGAGGAGGGGATCAGAGTGAGGAGGGGATCAGAGTGATGAGGAGATCAGCGTGAGGAGGGGATCAGAGTGAGGAGGGGATCAGAGTGAGGAGGGGATCAGAGTGAGGAGGAGATCACAGTGAGGACGGGATCAGAGTGAGGAGGAGATCAGAGTGAGGAGGGGATCAGAGTGAGGAGGGGATCAGAGTGAGGGGGGATCAGAGTGAGGAGGGGATCAGAGTGAGGAGTGGGATCAGAGTGAGGGGGGGATCAGAGTGATGAGGGGATCAGAGTGAGGAGGGGATCAGAGTGAGGAGGAGATCAGATTGAGGAGGGGATCAGAGTGAGGAGGGGATCAGAGTGAGGAGGGGATCAGTGTGAGGAGGGGATCAGAGTGAGGAGGGGATCAGAGTGAGGAGGAGATCAGATTGAGGAGGGGATCAGAATGAGGAGGGGATCAGAGTGAGGAGGGGATCAGAGTGAGGAGGGGATCAGAGTGAGGAGGACATCAGAGTGATGAGGAGATCAGCGTGAGGAGGGGATCAGAGTGAGGAGGGGATCAGAGTGAGGGGGGATCAGAGTGAGGAGGGGATTAGAGTGAGGAGGGGATCAGAGTGATGAGGAGATCAGATTGAGGAGGGGATCAGAATGAGGAGGGGATCAGAGTGAGGAGGGGATCAGAGTGAGGAGGGGATCAGAGTGAGGAGGGGATCAGCGTGAGGAGGGGATCAGAGTGAGGAGGGGATCAGAGTGAGGAGGGGATCAGAGTGAGGAGGAGATCAGATTGAGGAGGGGATCAGAGTGAGGAGGGGACCAGAGTGAGGAGGGGATCAGAGTGAGGAGGGGATCAGCGTGAGGAGGGGATCAGAGTGAGGAGGGGATCAGAGTGAGGAGGACATCAGAGTGATGAGGAGATCAGCGTGAGGAGGGGATCAGAGTGAGGAGGGGATCAGAGTGAGGGGGGATCAGAGTGAGGAGGGGATCAGAGTGAGGAGGGGATCAGAGTGATGAGGAGATCAGATTGAGGGGGGGATCAGAGTGAGGAGGAGATCAGATTGAGGAGGGGATCAGAATGAGGAGGGGATCAGAGTGATGAGGAGATCAGCGTGAGGAGGGGATCAGAGTGAGGAGGAGATCAGAGTGAGGGGGGGATCAGAGTGAGGGGGGTCAGAGTGAGGAGGGGATCAGAGTGAGGAGGAGCTCAGAGTGAGGGGGGGATCAGAGTGAGGAGGAGATCAGAGTGAGGGGGGATCAGAGTGAGGGGGGATCAGAGTGAGGAGGGGATCAGAGTGAGGAGGAGATCAGAGTGAGGGGGAATCAGAGTGAGGAGGGGATCAGAGTGAGGATGGGATCAGAGTGAGGAGGGGATCAGAGTGAGGAGGGGATCAGAGTGAGGAGGGGATCAGAGTGAGGAGGAGATCAGAGTGAGGGGGGGATCAGAGTGAGGAGGGGATCAGAGTTAGGAGTGGATCAGAGTGAGGAGGGGATCAGAGTGAGGAGGGGATCAGAGTGGGGAGGGAATCAGAGTGAAGAGGGGATCAGAGTGAGGAGATCAGAGTGAGGAGGGGTTCAGAGTGAGGAGGGGATCAGAGTGAGGAGGAGATCAGAGTGAGGAGGGGATCAGAGTGAGGAGGAGATCAGAGTGAGGAGGGGATCAGAGTGAGGAGGGGATCAGAGTGAGGAGGAGATCAGAGTGAAGAGGGGATCAGAGTGAGGAGATCAGAGTGAGGAGGAGATCAGAGTGAGGGGGGGATCAGAGTGAGGGGGGATCAGAGTGAGGAGGGGATCAGAGTGAGGAGGAGATCAGAGTGAGGGGGGGATCAGAGTGAGGAGGAGATCAGAGTGAGGGGGGATCAGAGTGAGGGGGGATCAGAGTGAGGAGGGGATCAGAGTGAGGAGGGGATCAGAGTGAGGAGGGGATTAGAGTGAGAATCCGATCAGAGTGGGGAGGGGATCAGAGTGAGGAGGGGATCAGAGTGAGGAGGGGATCAGAGTGAGGTGGGGATCAAAGTGAGGAGGGGATCAGAGTGAGGAGGGGATCAGAGTGAGGAGAGGATCAGAGTGAGGAGGGGATTAGAGTGAGAATCCGATCAGAGTGGGGAGGGGATCAGAGTGAGTAGGGGATCAGAGTGAGGAGGGGATCAGAGTGAGGAGAGGATCAGAGTGAGGAGGGGATTAGAGTGAGAATCCGATCAGAGTGGGGAGGGGATCAGAGTGAGGAGGGGATCAGAGTGAGGAGGGGATCAGATTGAGGAGGGGATCAAAGTGAGGAGGGGATCAGAGTGAGGAGGGGATCAGAATGAGGAGGGGATCAGAGTGAGGAGGGGATCAGAGTGAGGAGGGGATCAGAGTGAGGAGGGGATCAGAGTGAGGAGGGGATCAGAGTGAGGAGGGGATCAGAGTGAGGAGGGGATCAGAGTGAGGAGGGGATCAGAGTGAGGAGGGGATTAGAGTGAGGAGGGGATTAGAGTGAGGAGGGGATCAGAGTGAGGAGGGGATCAGAGTGAGGAGGGGATCAGAGTGAGGAGGGGATCAGAGTGAGGAGGGGATTAGAGTGAGAATCCGATCAGAGTGGGGAGGGGATCAGAGTGAGGAGGGGATCAGAGTGAGGAGGGGATCAGAGTGAGGTGGGGATCAAAGTGAGGAGGGGATCAGAGTGAGGAGGGGATCAGAGTGAGGAGAGGATCAGAGTGAGGAGGGGATTAGAGTGAGAATCCGATCAGAGTGGGGAGGGGATCAGAGTGAGTAGGGGATCAGAGTGAGGAGGGGATCAGAGTGAGGAGAGGATCAGAGTGAGGAGGGGATTAGAGTGAGAATCCGATCAGAGTGGGGAGGGGATCAGAGTGAGGAGGGGATCAGAGTGAGGAGGGGATCAGATTGAGGAGGGGATCAAAGTGAGGAGGGGATCAGAGTGAGGAGGGGATCAGAATGAGGAGGGGATCAGAGTGAGGAGGGGATCAGAGTGAGGAGGGGATCAGAGTGAGGAGGGGATCAGAGTGAGGAGGGGATCAGAGTGAGGAGGGGATCAGAGTGAGGAGGGGATCAGAGTGAGGAGGGGATCAGAGTGAGGAGGGGATTAGAGTGAGGAGGGGATTAGAGTGAGGAGGGGATCAGAGTGAGGAGGGGATCAGAGTGAGGAGGGGATCAGAGTGAGGAGGGGATCAGAGTGAGGAGGGGATTAGAGTGAGGAGGGGATCAGAGTGAGGAGGGGATTAGAGTGAGGAGGGGATCAGAGTGACGAGGGGATCAGAGTGAGGAGGGGATCAGAGTGAGGAGGGTATCAGAGTGAGGAGGGGATCAGAGTGAGGAGGGGATTAGAGTGAGGAGGGGATCAGAGTGAGGAGGGGATCAGAGTGAGGAGGGGATCAGAGTGAGGGGGGGATCAGAGTGAGGAGGGGATCAGATTGAGGAGGGGATCAGAGTGAGGAGGGGATCAGAGTGAGGAGGGGATCAGAGTGAGGAGGGGATCAGAGTGAGGAGGGGATCAGAGTGAGGAGGGGATCAGAGTGAGGAGGGGATCAGAGTGAGGAGGGGATCAGAGTGATGAGGGGATCAGAGTGAGGAGGGGATCAGAGTGAGGAGGGGATTAGAGTGAGGAGGGGATCAGAGTGAGGAGGGGATCAAATTGAGGAGGCGATCAGAGTGAGGAGGGGATCAGAGTGAGGGGGAGATCAGAGTGAGGAGGGGATCAGAGTGAGTAGGGGATCAGAGTGAGGAGGGGATCAGAGTGAGGAGGGGATCAGAGTGAGGAGGGGATCAGAGTGAGGAGGGGATCAGAGTGATGAGGAGATCAGCGTGAGGAGGGGATCAGAGTGAGGAGGGGATCAGAGTGAGGAGGGGATCAGAGTGAGGAGGAGATCACAGTGAGGAGGGGATCAGAGTGAGGAGGAGATCAGAGTGAGGAGGGGATCAGAGTGAGGAGGGGATCAGAGTGAGGGGGGATCAGAGTGAGGAGGGGATCAGAGTGAGGAGGGGATCAGAGTGAGGGGGGGATCAAAGTGATGAGGGGATCAGAGTGAGGAGGGGATCAGAGTGAGGAGGAGATCAGATTGAGGAGGGGATCAGAGTGAGGAGGGGATCAGAGTGAGGAGGGGATCAGAGTGAGGAGGGGATCAGAGTGAGGAGGGGATCAGAGTGAGGAGGAGATCAGATTGAGGAGGGGATCAGAATGAGGAGGGGATCAGAGTGAGGAGGGGATCAGAGTGAGGAGGAGATCAGCGTGAGGAGGGGATCAGAGTGATGAGGAGATCAGCGTGAGGAGGGGATCAGAGTGAGGAGGGGATCAGAGTGAGGAGGACATCAGAGTGATGAGGAGATCAGCGTGAGGAGGGGATCAGAGTGAGGAGGGGATCAGAGTGAGGAGGGGATCAGAGTGAGGAGGGGATCAGAGTGATGCGGAGATCAGCGTGAGGAGGGGATCAGAGTGAGGAGGAGATCAGATTGAGGAGGGGATCAGAGTGATGAGGAGATCAGCGTGAGGAGGGGATCAGAGTGAGGAGGAGATCAGAGTGAGGGGGGGATCAGAGTGAGGGGGGATCAGAGTGAGGAGGGGATCAGAGTGAGGAGGGGATCAGAGTGAGGAGGAGATCAGAGTGAGGGGGGGATCAGAGTGAGGGGGGATCAGAGTGAGGAGGGGATCAGAGTGAGGAGGAGATCAGAGTGAGGGGGGGATCAGAGTGAGGAGGAGATCAGAGTGAGGGGGCATCAGAGTGAGGAGGGATCAGAGTGAGGAGGGGATCAGAGTGAGGAGGAGATCAGAGTGAGGGGGGGATCAGAGTGAGGGGGAATCAGAGTGAGGAGGGGATCAGAGTGAGGAGGGGATCAGAGTGAGGAGGGGATCAGAGTGAGGAGGGGATCAGAGTGAGGAGGGGATCAGAGTGAGGAGGAGATCAGAGTGAGGGGGGGATCAGAGTGAGGAGGGGATCAGAGTTAGGAGTGGATCAGAGTGAGGAGGGGATCAGAGTGAGGAGGGGATCAGAGTGGGGAGGGAATCAGAGTGAAGAGGGGATCAGAGTGAGGAGATCAGAGTGAGGAGGGGTTCAGAGTGAGGAGGGGATCAGAGTGAGGAGGAGATCAGCGTGAGGAGGGGATCAGAGTGAGGAGGAGATCAGAGTGAGGAGGGGATCAGAGTGAGGAGGGGATCAGAGTGAGGAGGAGATCAGATTGAGGAGGGGATCAGAGTGAGGAGGGGATCTGAGTGAGGAGGGGATCAGAGTGAAGAGGGGATCAGAGTGAGGAGTTCAGAGTGAGGAGGAGATCAGAGTGAGGGGGGGATCAGAGTGAGGGGGGGATCTGAGTGAGGAGGGGATCAGAGTGAGGAGGAGATCAGAGTGAGGGGGGGATCAGAGTGAGGAGGAGATCAGAGTGAGGGGGGATCAGAGTGAGGGGGGATCAGAGTGAGGAGGGGATCAGAGTGAGGAGGAGATCAGAGTGAGGGGGGGATCAGAGTGAGGGGGGATCAGAGTGAGGAGGGGATCAGAGTGAGGAGGGGATCAGTGTGAGGAGGGGATCAGAGTGAGGAGGGGATCAGAGTGAGGAGGGGATCAGAGTGAGGAGGAGATCAGAGTGAGGGGGGGATCAGAGTGAGGAGGGGATCAGAGTTAGGAGTGGATCAGAGTGAGGAGGGGATCAGAGTGAGGAGGGATTCAGAGTGAAGAGGGGATCAGAGTGAGGAGGGGATCAGAGTGAGGAGGGGATCAGAGTGAGGAGGGGATGAGAGTGAGGAGGGGATCGGAGTGAGGAGGGGATCAGAGTGAGGAGGGGATCAGAGTGAGGAGGGGATCAGAGTGAGGAGGGAATCAGAGTGATGAGGAGATCAGCGTGAGGAGGGAATCAGAGTGACGAGGGGATCAGAGTGAGGAGATCGGAGTGAGGAGGAGATCAGAGTGAGGAGGGGATCAGAGTGAGGAGGAGATCAGGGTGAGGAGGGGATCAGAGTGAGGAGGGGATCAGAGTGAGGAGTGGATCAGAGTGAGGAGGGGATCAGAGTGAGGAGGGGATCAGAGTGAGGAGGGAATCGGAGTGAGGAGGGGATCAGAGTGAGGAGGGGATCAGAGTGAGGAGGGAGTCAGAGTGAGGAGGGGATCAGAGTGAGGAGGGGATCAGAGTGAGGAGGAGATCAGAGTGAGGAGGGGATCAGAGTGAGGAGGAGATCAGAGTGAGGAGGGGATCAGAGTGAGGAGGAGATCAGGGTGGGGAGGGCATCAGAGTGAGGAGGGGATCAGAGTGAGGAGGGGATCAGAGTGAGGAGGGGATCAGAGTGAGGAGGGGATCAGAGTGAGGAGGGGATCAGAGTGAGGGGGGGATCAGAGTGAGGGGGGATCAGAGTGAGGAGGGAATCAGAGTGAGGAGGGGATCAGAGTGAGGAGGGGATCAGAGTGAGGAGGGGATCAGAGTGAGGAGGGGATCAGAGTGAGGAGGGGATCAGAGTGAGGAGGGGATCAGAGTGACGAGGCGATCAGGGTGAGGATGGGATCAGAGTGAGGAGGGGATCATAGTGAGGAGGGGATCAGAATGAGGAGGGGATCTGGGTGAGGAGGGGATCAGAGTGAGAATGGGATCAGAGTGAAGAGGGTATCAGAGTGAGGAGGGGATCAGAGTGAGGAGGGGATCAGAGTGAGGAGGGGATCAGAGTGAGGAGGGGATCAGAGTGAGAATGGGATCAGAGTGAGAGGGGATCAGAGTGAGCAGGGGATCAGAGTGTGGAGGGGATCAGAGTGAGGAGGGGATCAGAGTGAGGAGGGGATCAAGGTGAGGAGGGGATCAGAGTGAGGAGGGGATCAGAGTGAGGAGGGGATCAGAGTGAAGAGGGGATTAGAGTGAGGAGGAGATCACAGTGAGGAGGGGATCAGAGTGAGGAGGGGATTAGAGTGAGGAGGGGATCAGAGTGAGGAGGGGATCAGAGTGAGGAGGAGATCAGAGTGAGGAGGAGATCAGAGTGAGGAGGGGATCAGAGTGAAGAGGGGATTAGAGTGAGGAGGGGCTCAGAGTGAGGAGGGGATCAGAGTGAAGAGGGGATCAGAGTGAGGAGGGGATCAGAGTGAGGAGGAGATCAGAGTGAGGAGGGGATCAGAGTGAGGAGGGGATCAGAGTGAGGGAGGATCAGAGTGAGGAGGGGATCAGAGTGAGGAGGGGATCAGAGTGAGGAGGGGATCAGAGTGAAGAGGGGATCAGAGTGAGGAGGGGATCAGAGTGAGGAGGGGATCAGAGTGAGGAGGGGATCAGAGTGAGGAGGGGATCAGAGTGAGGAGGGGATCAGAGTGAGGAGGGGATCAGAGTGAGGAGGGGATCAGAGTGAGGGGGGGATCAGAGTGAGGGGGGGATCAGAGTGAGGAGGGGATCAGAGTGAGGGGGGATCAGAGTGAGGAGGAAATCACAGTGATGAGGGGATCAGAGTGAGGAGGGGATCAGAGTGAGGGGGGGATCAGAGTGAGGGGGGGATCAGAGTGAGGAGGGGATCAGAGTGAGGAGGGGATCAGAGTGAGGAGGGGATCAGAGTGAGGAGGGGATCAGAGTGAGGAGGGGATCAGAGTGAGGAGGGGATCAGAGTGAGGAGGGGATCAGAGTGACGAGCCGATCAGGGTGAGGATGGGATCAGAATGAGGAGGGGATCATAGTGAGGAGGGGATCAGAATGAGGAGGGGATCTGGGTGAGGAGGGGATCAGAGTGAGAATGGGATCAGAGTGAAGAGGGTATCAGAGTGAGGAGGGGATCAGAGTGAGGAGGGGATCAGAGTGAGGAGGGGATCAGAGTGAGGAGGGGATCAGAGTGAGAATGGGATCAGAGTGAGAGGGGAACAGAGTGAGGAGGGGATCAAGGTGAGGAGGGGATCAGAGTGAGGAGGGGATGAGAGTGAGGAGGGGATCAGAGTGAAGAGGGGATTAGAGTGAGGAGGAGATCACAGTGAGGAGGGGATCAGAGTGAGGAGGGGATTAGAGTGAGGAGGGGATCAGAGTGAGGAGGGGATCAGAGTGAGGAGGAGATCAGAGTGAGGAGGAGATCAGAGTGAGGAGGGGATCAGAGTGAAGAGGGGATTAGAGTGAGGAGGGGATCAGAGTGAGGAGGGGATCAGAGTGAAGAGGGGATCAGAGTGAGGAGGGGATCAGAGTGAGGAGGAGATCAGAGTGAGGAGGGGATCAGAGTGAGGAGGGGATCAGAGTGAGGGGGGATCAGAGTGAGGAGGGGATCAGAGTAAGGAGGGGATCAGAGTGAGGAGGGGATCAGAGTGAAGAGGGGATCAGAGTGAGGAGGGGATCAGAGTGAGGAGGGGATCAGAGTGAGGAGGGGATCAGAGTGAGGAGGGGATCAGAGTGAGGAGTAGATCAGAGTGAGGAGGGGATCAGAGTGAGGGGGGGATCAGAGTGAGGGGGGGATCAGAGTGAGGAGGGGATCAGAGTGAGGGGGGATCAGAGTGAGGAGGAAATCACAGTGATGAGGGGATCAGAGTGAGGAGGGGATCAGAGTGAGGGGGGATCAGAGTGAGGAGGGGATCAGAGTGAGGAGGGGATCAGAGTGAGGAGGGGATCAGAGTGAGGAGGAGATCACAGTGAGGAGGGGATCAGAGTGAGGAGGGGATCAGAGTGAGGAGGGGATCAGAGTGAGGGGGGGATCAGAGTGAGGGGGGGATCAGAGTGAGGAGGGGATCAGAGTGAGGAGGGGATCAGAGTGAGCAGGGGATCAGAGTGAGGAGGGGATCAGAGTGAGGAGGGGATCAGAGTGAGGGGGGGATCAGAGTGAGGAGGGGATCAGAGTGAGGAGGGGATCAGAGTGAGCAGGGGATCAGAGTGAGGAGAGGATCAGAGTGAGGAGGGGATCAGTGTGAGGAGGGGATCAGATTGAGGAGGGGATCAGAGTGAGGAGAGGATCAGAGTGAGGAGGGGATCAGAGTGAGGAGGGGATCAGAGTGAGGAGGGGATCAGAGTGAGGAGGAGGTCACAGTGAGGAGGGGATCAGAGTGAGGAGGGGATCTGAGTGAGGAGGAGGTCACAGTGAGGAGGGGATCAGAGTGAGGAGGGGATCAGAGTGAGGAGGGGATCAGAGTGAGGAGGAGGTCACAGTGAGGAGGGGATCAGAGTGAGGAGGGGATCTGAGTGAGGGGGGGATCAGAGTGAGGGGGGATCAGAGTGAGGAGGGGATCAGAGTGAGGAGGGGATCAGAGTGAGGAGGGGATCAGAGTGAGGAGGGGATCAGAGTGAGGAGGGGATCAGAGTGAGGAGGGGATCAGAGTGACGAGGCGATCAGGGTGAGGATGGGATCAGAGTGAGGAGGGGATCATAGTGAGGAGGGGATCAGAATGAGGAGGGGATCTGGGTGAGGAGGGGATCAGAGTGAGAATGGGATCAGAGTGAAGAGGGTATCAGAGTGAGGAGGGGATCAGAGTGAGGAGGGGATCAGAGTGAGGAGGGGATCAGAGTGAGGAGGGGATCAGAGTGAGAATGGGATCAGAGTGAGAGGGGATCAGAGTGAGCAGGGGATCAGAGTGTGGAGGGGATCAGAGTGAGGAGGGGATCAGAGTGAGGAGGGGATCAAGGTGAGGAGGGGATCAGAGTGAGGAGGGGATCAGAGTGAGGAGGGGATCAGAGTGAAGAGGGGATTAGAGTGAGGAGGAGATCACAGTGAGGAGGGGATCAGAGTGAGGAGGGGATTAGAGTGAGGAGGGGATCAGAGTGAGGAGGGGATCAGAGTGAGGAGGAGATCAGAGTGAGGAGGAGATCAGAGTGAGGAGGGGATCAGAGTGAAGAGGGGATTAGAGTGAGGAGGGGCTCAGAGTGAGGAGGGGATCAGAGTGAAGAGGGGATCAGAGTGAGGAGGGGATCAGAGTGAGGAGGAGATCAGAGTGAGGAGGGGATCAGAGTGAGGAGGGGATCAGAGTGAGGGAGGATCAGAGTGAGGAGGGGATCAGAGTGAGGAGGGGATCAGAGTGAGGAGGGGATCAGAGTGAAGAGGGGATCAGAGTGAGGAGGGGATCAGAGTGAGGAGGGGATCAGAGTGAGCAGGGGATCAGAGTGAGGAGGGGATCAGAGTGAGGAGGGGATCAGAGTGAGGAGGGGATCAGAGTGAGGGGGGGATCAGAGTGAGGGGGGGATCAGAGTGAGGAGGGGATCAGAGTGAGGGGGGATCAGAGTGAGGAGGAAATCACAGTGATGAGGGGATCAGAGTGAGGAGGGGATCAGAGTGAGGGGGGGATCAGAGTGAGGGGGGGATCAGAGTGAGGAGGGGATCAGAGTGAGGAGGGGATCAGAGTGAGGAGGGGATCAGAGTGAGGAGGGGATCAGAGTGAGGAGGGGATCAGAGTGAGGAGGGGATCAGAGTGAGGAGGGGATCAGAGTGACGAGGCGATCAGGGTGAGGATGGGATCAGAATGAGGAGGGGATCATAGTGAGGAGGGGATCAGAATGAGGAGGGGATCTGGGTGAGGAGGGGATCAGAGTGAGAATGGGATCAGAGTGAAGAGGGTATCAGAGTGAGGAGGGGATCAGAGTGAGGAGGGGATCAGAGTGAGGAGGGGATCAGAGTGAGGAGGGGATCAGAGTGAGAATGGGATCAGAGTGAGAGGGGAACAGAGTGAGCAGGGGATCAGAGTGTGGAGGGGATCAGAGTGAGGAGGGGATCAGAGTGAGGAGGGGATCAAGGTGAGGAGGGGATCAGAGTGAGGAGGGGATGAGAGTGAGGAGGGGATCAGAGTGAAGAGGGGATTAGAGTGAGGAGGAGATCACAGTGAGGAGGGGATCAGAGTGAGGAGGGGATTAGAGTGAGGAGGGGATCAGAGTGAGGAGGGGATCAGAGTGAGGAGGAGATCAGAGTGAGGAGGAGATCAGAGTGAGGAGGGGATCAGAGTGAAGAGGGGATTAGAGTGAGGAGGGGATCAGAGTGAGGAGGGGATCAGAGTGAAGAGGGGATCAGAGTGAGGAGGGGATCAGAGTGAGGAGGAGATCAGAGTGAGGAGGGGATCAGAGTGAGGAGGGGATCAGAGTGAGGGGGGATCAGAGTGAGGAGGGGATCAGAGTAAGGAGGGGATCAGAGTGAGGAGGGGATCAGAGTGAAGAGGGGATCAGAGTGAGGAGGGGATCAGAGTGAGGAGGGGATCAGAGTGAGGAGGGGATCAGAGTGACGAGGGGATCAGAGTGAGGAGTAGATCAGAGTGAGGAGGGGATCAGAGTGAGGGGGGGATCAGAGTGAGGGGGGGATCAGAGTGAAGAGGGGATCAGAGTGAGGGGGGATCAGAGTGAGGAGGAAATCACAGTGATGAGGGGATCAGAGTGAGGAGGGGATCAGAGTGAGGGGGGATCAGAGTGAGGGGGGGATCAGAGTGAGGAGGGGATCAGAGTGAGGAGGGGATCAGAGTGAGGAGGGGATCAGAGTGAGGAGGGGATCAGAGTGAGGAGGGGATCAGAGTGAGGAGGAGATCACAGTGAGGAGGGGATCAGAGTGAGGAGGGGATCAGAGTGAGGAGGGGATCAGAGTGAGGGGGGGATCAGAGTGAGGGGGGGATCAGAGTGAGGAGGGGATCAGAGTGAGGAGGGGATCAGAGTGAGCAGGGGATCAGAGTGAGGAGGGGATCAGAGTGAGGAGGGGATCAGAGTGAGGGGGGGATCAGAGTGAGGAGGGGATCAGAGTGAGGAGGGGATCAGAGTGAGCAGGGGATCAGAGTGAGGAGAGGATCAGAGTGAGGAGGGGATCAGTGTGAGGAGGGGATCAGATTGAGGAGGAGATCAGAGTGAGGAGAGGATCAGAGTGAGGAGGGGATCAGAGTGAGGAGGGGATCAGAGTGAGGAGGGGATCAGAGTGAGGAGGAGATCAGAGTGAGGAGGGGATCTGAGTGAGGAGGAGGTCACAGTGAGGAGGGGATCAGAGTGAGGAGGGGATCAGAGTGAGGAGGGGATCAGAGTGAGGAGGAGCTCACAGTGAGGAGGGGATCAGAGTGAGGAGGGGATCTGAGTGAGGAGGAGGTCACAGTGAGGAGGGGATCAGAGTGAGGAGGGGATCAGAGTGAGGAGGGGATCAGAGTGAGGAGCGGATCAAGGTGAGGATTGGATCAGAATGAGGATGGGATCAGGATGAGGAGGTGATCAGATTGAGAAGGGGATCGGAGTGAGGAGGGGATCAGAGTGAGGCGGGGATCAGAGTGAGGAGGGGATCAGAGTGAGGAGGGGATCAGAGTCAGGCGCGGATCAAATTGAGGAGGGGATCAGAGTGCGGTGGGGGACAGATCAGAGTGCGGAGGGGATCAGGGTGAGGAGCAGATCAGAATGAGGAGAGATCAGAGTGAGGAGATCTTCTGAGGTAGTATGGGCTGAGGCTAGAAACAGGAATGGAGAGGTCACCCTTTTGGGAGTTTTCTATAGGCCTCCGATAAGTTCCAGAGATGTAGAGGAAAGGATCGCAAAGATGATCCTGGATAGGAGCGAAAGTAAGGAGCCTAACAACACCCCGTTAAAGTCCACCAGGTTTATTTGGTTGCCAATGCCACTTGCTTTTGGAGCGCTGCTCCTTCGTCCGGTGAGTGAAACCTTCGTCAGGGTGAAGGAGCGAAAGTAACAGGGCAGTTTTTATGGGGGACTTTAACTTTACAAAAATTGACTGGGAAAGCTATAGTTCGAGTTCTTTAGATGGGTCAGTTTTTGTCCAATGTGTGTGGGAGGGTTTCCTGACACAGTATGTAGATGGGCCAACAAGAGGCAAGGCCACATTTGGATTTGGTACTGGGTAATGAACCAGGCCAGGCGTTAGATTTGGAGGTCGGTGAACACTTTGGTGATAGTGACCACAATTCGGTGGAGTTTTGGACAGTGTGGAAGGATATTGCAGGTTACAGAGAGACATAGATAAGCTGCAGAGCTGGGCTGTGAGGTGGCAAATGGAGTTTAATGCGGAAAAGTGTGAGGTGATTCACTTTGCAAGGAGTAACAGGAATACAGAGTACTGGGCTAATGGTAAGATACTTGGTAGTGTGGGTGAGCAGAGAGATCTTGGTGTCCATGTGCATAGATCCCTGAAAGTGGGCACCCAGGTTGATAGGGTTGTTAAGAAGGCGTACGGTATGTTAGCTTTTATTGGTAGAGGGATTGAGTTTCGGAGCCATGAGATCATGTTGCAGCTGTACAAAACTCTGGTGCGGCCGCACTTGGAGTATTGCGTACAGTTCTGGTCGCCGCATTATAGGAAGGATGTGGAAGCATTGGAAAGGGTGCAGAGGAGATTTACCAGGATGTTGCCTGGTATGGTGGGAAGGTCTTATGAGAAAAGGCTGAGGGACTTGAAGCTGTTTTCGTTAGAGAGAAGAAGGTTAAGAAGTGACTTAATAGAGTATATAAGATGATCAGAGGATTAGATAGGGTGGACAGTGAGAGCCTTTTTCCTCAGATGGTGATGGCTAGCACGAGGGGACATAGCTTTAAATTGAGGGGTGAGAGATATAGGACCGATGTCAGAGGTAGGTTCTTTACTCAGAGAGTAGTAAGGGTGTGGAATGCCCTGCCTGCAGCAGTAGTGGACTCGCCAACATTAAGGGCATTTAAATGGTTATTGGATAAACATATGGATGATATTGGAATAGTGTCGGTTAGATCGGCTTTAGATTGGTTTAACAGGTCGGCGCAACATCGAGGGCCAAAGGGCCTGTACTGCGCTGTAATGTTCTGTGTTCTACGTTCTATGTAGATTAGAGGGAGAAGGAGATCAGAGTGAGGAGGAGATCAGGATGGGTACAAAGTGGGATGGCTGGAATTTGGGATGAGATTGGGATGGGTTGAGATTATGATGGGTGGTAAATGGGGAGATGGTGATATGGAGATTACGTGATTGGAACACTCCTGCTTCTTCTGGCTGCATGTTCCGATAAGATCACTTTGTTTTACTCACCTTTTTGTTGGCAGCCACTTGCAGTTCCTTTAAGGATGTTTGTTTTGTCTGATTCGTGCCTGAGGGAACCATCTGCAGCAGGCAGCATGTTGTACCTCGACACCACCCAATTTTAGGAAAGGGTCTGAAATAAGTGCTTGGTCCCTAACATGCTCACACCTGTTTCATATGGATGTCATGGGGCGGCTACAGGATACCCCATCCCAGAGCAGAAAAAGCACGCACATGTCACACACCAAATTGGACCTTTCAATATTTCTTTGGCACGGATTCAGTTTCCAGGCCATCAACTATCTTAAATATGCTGTTGAAGCACAATCACCATATTGTACCAAAGAGAAGTCCCTCTTATCCTCAGTGAATTATACAGGGACAGGAGCTGCCACTACAAAATACAATCTGTATGTAGCCAATAGGGGTGAATTATACTCTGACTACATGTGACACAAGCAGGGATTATAGTTCGTCTGACATTAAACACGAAGCACTACATTCTTACCTGCAGATAGAGGGCACCACTGACAAACATGGTGAATATATGACTGTTGCTATCCAAGCCAGAAACTGTTTCCAGGGAGCTGTAGGAAAGGCAGAAAGATTGTTCTATGTTATTTGTAATGATTTTGAAAGACTATATGTCACCAATTAGTTCAGCCTGTTGTCCCTTATCCTGTTCGGACTCTCTCAAGTTTTCCCCATGAAAATGCTTGCTTTCCCATGGTGAGTGAAATTGCACAATGAGCAGGGTTGCGTGAGTGGCACAGTACCCACTTCCCTATGGCACTCCAAGCTGGGGCTTGCCTTCTAAACTATAATTTAAAACTGCAATGTAACATACCTCATGGTGACTGGGTGTATTTAACACCAATCCTTGCTGCAAAACACAAATTCCCGAAGGAAGGTTTATCCATTGCAGATCGGCCAATGCTAACTCTTCATTCAGGAGTTACATACCCGAGCCTTTCCCTACAACTTTCATATTCTTCCTTTTCAAATATTTCTGTCAAATTCCATTT
The DNA here is from genome assembly GCF_964213995.1 of Mustelus asterias. Taxonomy (NCBI): domain Eukaryota; kingdom Metazoa; phylum Chordata; class Chondrichthyes; order Carcharhiniformes; family Triakidae; genus Mustelus; species Mustelus asterias. The sequence goes on along the minus strand of NC_135803.1, from coordinate 71,975,318 downwards.
TCCCTGCTCCATCTTGGAGTAAAATCTTTCAAACATTCTGTTTCTTTCAGTTTAGAACTCTTAAACCTCTTTGCTTTCTATGTGTAATGGGAGAACATTGTGCACACTGGGATAGACACACAGTATGTACTGTACCTGCATCAGAGCCAACACTAAAATGCACTCAAGCTGCACAATAAGAGACAGGAGTGAAGCACCCCTATTTACCCTCTTTGTACAGTACGCACAATGTTTTATAGTTGCAATTATATGAGCATTATGTAGTAATACTATGTCGCATTTTTGATGGTTTGCAATAAAGTGCCATTATAATATAGTGTAGTGTTTGGTAGTAAAAGAGTGAAGTGTAGCTACAAAGTAATAATGTTTTATGGGTGTAATATATAGTTATTATATAGCAATATGCTTAGAATATAGCACCATTGCATTTTTGTATTCATTATTATTGAGTGGTTTTTACACAGTATCATGGTATGGTTGTAATATTGATTTGCAATGTAGTAATACTGGAAGGTTGTAATGCAGTATTGTATGTCTGTAATACAGGCATATGGTATGAAATTCCCCACTTTATGGGGGCGAATCTCCCAGCCCGCTGCACTGCTCCAGCAATGGGGTGGACTGGGAGATATCAGCGGAGGCCATTTAGTGGACTTCATGCTGGGCGCCATGGCCTTCTCGCATCTCCGGGGCCAGGATATCTGGCGTTATCAGCTCAAATTGGTGCTATGTTTACATTCTGATTTTAATATCATTAGTGGGCCCAGGACTGAAGTCTTCAGGTCAACCCACTGTCCAAGGATGTGCGGGTTAGGTCGATTGGCCATGCTAAAATTGCCCCTTAGTGTCCTGAGATGCGTAGGTTAGAGGGATTAGTGGGTAAATGTGTAGGGATATGGGGGTAGGGCCTGGGTGGGATTGTGGTCGGTGCAGACTCGATGGGCCCAATGGTCTCTTTCTGCACTGTAGGATTTCTATGATTCTATGAATCAGCGTCTCCCCCACCACCAGGAGTAGTTCACACCAGTGGGGTTTACAACAGCTCCCCACTGACAGAGAACAGGTGGCTAGACCCTGCTGGAGTGAAGAGAGGCCATTAAGGCCCCCCTGGGAATTATTGGAGTTAAGTGGAGGGGGTGCCCCTGGGCATTGACAGCCTGGCAGTGCCAACCCGGCCCCCTGGCACTGCCCAAAGGGCAAACTGGCAATGCCCAAGGGGCACCTTGGCATTGCCCACTGGACAGTGGCAAGGGGGTGGGGCCAGAGGGAGCAAGGCCAGATGGGCAGGGCCTCTTGGGGGAAGGACCTATGGGGGAGATCGGTGGGGGTGGGGGGGGGGATTCCGCTGCCACTCTGCAGTCGGGATCAGTGGCAGAGGGAGGGAAGGGGCTGTCGGGGGGTATTCAGGACTGTAGGGGGAGCGGATTGGGGAGATCGGAGCAGCTGGGGGAGTGGGGGTCAGGACTGCTGGGGGAGAGTGGTGGGTCATGGAGATCGGGGCTGGCAGGGGTGGGGGAACATCGGGAGTCATCCGGGAGGCCAGCGATTGGGGGTGTGGGGTTTGCACAGCCAGCAATGCGGGATCGTGGAGCTGGCTAGCGATCGGGGTTGGGGTGGTCAAAGGCGCAGTGATGTGAGGTTGTTGTGTTGGTCAGTGATCGAGTTGGCCAGTGGTCGGGAGGCTGGCAGTGCGGGACTACTGCTCATGCACCAATCTCCATTCTGACAGATCGGTGCATGCGCAATGGCCCGCTCAGCGCTGTGCCATTGGCTTCTCCGGCAGGAATAGGCCCCGTCCACAGATTTCCAGTGTGAATCTCACTGAGGCACTCTGCAGTGCTCAGAGTGTGGAAGATTCATTTTGAAAATCCTGCGGAATAAACCAACAGGACTTACTCCAGTTTTTATGCAAATTCAGCACTTGGAATTTTTTTGGGAAAATCCTGGCCAACATCTTTACCTTGCTCGCCTCATTTAAGACGCACTAAAAATCTCTTTGACGAAACTTTTGTTTTCTCATCCAAACAACTCCTTATGTTGCTTGGTGTCAAGTGTTAAACAATTCCTGCAAACTACTGGACTATGGACAATGAAGAAAGATTGAACAAACTTGGATTGTTTTCATTGGAGTGTCAGAGGATGAGGGGGGACCCGATAGAGGTTTACAGGATTATGACAGGCTTGGATAGAGTGGATAGTCAGAGTCTTTTCCCAGGGTCGAAGGGTCAATTACTCGGGGGCATAGGTTGAAAGTGAGAGGGGGAAAAGTTTAAAAGAGATGTAAGGGGCAGGTTTTTCACACAGTGGGTGGTGAATGCCTGGAACGCACTGCAGGAGGAGGTGGTGAAGGCCGATTCAATAACAATGTTCAAGAGGCATCTGGATAGATACATGAATAGGCAAGGAATAGAGGGATATGGAGCACGTAGAGGCAAGACTATATTAGAGAGGCATCTGTGTCGGCACAGATTTGGTAGGCTAAAGGGCCTGTTCCTGTGCTGTATTATTCTTTGTTCTTTGCACTTAGGATGGGATTTTCTGGCCTATCCCACTGGCGGGATCTTCCGGTCCTGCTGAAGACGACCACTCCCCATTACCCCACCCCCCCCACCAGAGGCAGGTTCCTTGGAGGTGGGACAGTGAGTTACACAAAAGACCATAGAAATAGGCAGGACCGGAAGATGCCATCGGTGGCCAATGGCAAGCCACCTCTATCGCTGGATAACACACAACTGGAGGGCTGGAAAATCGGGCCTGTGAGGGTAATTTTACCAGATTAAATGGGCTATATAAACTCCAGTTATTGTTGCCGCATTCCCACGAATGATCCCTGGAATGAAGAACTTGTCGTATGAGGAGCGGTTGAGAATTCTGGGTCTGTACTCGTTGGAGTTTAGAAGGTTGAGGGGGGATCTTATTGAAACTTACAGGATTCTGCGAGGCCTGGATAGAGTGGACATGGAGAGGATGTTTCCACTAGTGGGAGAGACTAGAACCAGGGGACATAACATCAGGCTAAAGGGATGATCCTTTGAAACAGAGATGAGGAGGAATTTCTTCAGCCAGAGAGTGGTGAATCTGTGGAACTCTTTGCTGCAGAAGGCTGTGGAGGCCAGGTCACTGAGTGTCTTTAGGACAGAGATAGATAGGTTCTTGATTAAATAGGGGATCAGGGGTTATGGGGAAAAGGCAGGAGAATGAGGATGAGAAAAATATCAGCCATGATTGAATAGTGGAGCAGACTTGATGGGCCGAGCGGCCTAATTCTGCTCCTATGTCTTATGGTCTTATTTGGGCGATGGCCCCGAACTCAAAACTCAGATGGTGTGAGTTCAAGTGTCAGCATAGAAAGTTGCAACAGTGCCCGACAGTGAAACATAGAAATATATAGAAACTAGAAGCAGGAGTAGGCCATTCGGCCCTTTGAGCCTGCTCTGCCATTCATTTTGATCATGGCTGATCATCAAATTCAATATCCGGATCCCCCTTTCCCCCCATATCTCTTGATCCCCGTAGCCCTAAGAACTATAGAAACATAGTGAGACGCAAGCAGTCCAAGATGGGATTGACTTGTCACCCACAACCTGGGTGTCAGGGGTGTGCTGTATATATAAAGAAATATGCTTTGCTTAACACAAGACAAGAGTCTGTTTCACGACTCATTCTTTCCCTTCTAGTTGCTGCTTGTCTGGACAGAACAACATCAGTGATGTGCATCAGGGATAAGAGCAGCAAAAGACTGGAAGGCCAATCACTGCCAGTGAAAGAGAGTCTGTTTTTACACTCAGACAGGAATGAGCTTTGTTTGAATTTTTGTTGCAGACAGTGAAAGGGTTGAGAGGAAGATACAGAGATTATAATCTGTCCACAGTAACTGCAGATCCTGTAAATAGATCTCATTCAGATCATTTATGCACAAACACAGGGAATGTGGGCTGCTCTTCCTGCCCAGGTTCAGGGAAGCTGTCATACAGAACAGAATAGAACTATTTCTGTAAATATTGTCAGGGTAAGGAGAGTCAGGATAATGAAACTCTTTCTATTTCAGGTTGCCCACTGTAAGCATTAATGACTCCCAAATCAGGTACAAAACAGATTAAAAACAGGGCAAGTATACACCTTACTGCCCCTACAAACACTGCCATTTCAATTGCAGTATCAATTGGATTCAAAATAATGTGCAAGACAGGTTGAATATGGAGTTAAGCTATAGTATTATAGCAAACAATCTCAGCTACATCTCGGATACTGAATATGGGGAAAGGGCGGTGTAGTTGTGATGCTACTGGACGAGTAATCCAGAGGCCCAGGCTGGTCTAGCCCATTATGATTCTAAACTCACAGCAATATCTCTGAAACGTTGTCGTGAACCACTGAGTTCAAGGGCATGGGCAACAAATGCTGGCCCTGTTGCAACACCCATACTCCATGAAAAGCATAAAAACCAAAGTCCCATCAAATGTTCCCAGGGTAGGTACTCTGTGAGTAAGATACAAACTATAATTCTCACCACAGTGCCAACCTAGTTGAATTTTTCAGGGACATCACGAATACGGTAGATAAAGAAGTGTCTGCAGATAATATTTATATGAATTTTCAGAAGGCACTCAGTAAGATTCCACACAAGAGACTGTGAGCATAAATGAAAGCACATGGAATTGAAAACAACGACTAAGCTCAAATTTAAGTCTGCGCAAGTGAATTTTGAACGGGTTAAAATTGGGTCCAACATTTCGATACAGGTAGGAAATCGGTTTGAAGGTAAGAGGCAGAGTAGAGTCCAACTGGCAGTGGTGTCTGCTAGGAACATGTACCAGATCTTTAGCTTTTCACTACATGTATCACTAAGTTAGGTGAAGAAATAGAAAGCCATATATCTCAATTTGCTCATGACTCTGTTTAGTGGCACATTCTGATGGAGCAGAACGTTGCAAAGAGACACCGACAGATTAAGAGAGTGGATAAACTGTGACAAATAGGGGGCGGCAGGCTGGCACAGTGGTTAGCACTGCTGTCTCACAGCGCCAGGTGCCCAAGTCATCCTGGCTTGGGTGACCGTCTGTGTGGAGTTTGCACATTCTCCCTATGTCTGCATGGGTTTCCTCTGGGTGCTCCAGTTTTCTCCCACAGTGCAAAGATGTGTAGGTTAGGTTGATTTGGCCATGCTAAATTGCCCCTTAGTGTCAGGAGGTAAGTAGGGTAAATAAGTGGGGTCATGGGCAAAGGGCCTGAGTGGGATTGTGATCGGTGCAGCCTTGATGGGCCGAAGGCCTCCTTCTGCACTGTAGGGATTCTATGACTCTATGGGGAAGTGTGAGATAATCCACTTTGGACCCAAGAAAGTTGAATATTTTCTTAATAGATAGATATTAATGGCTAAAAGTTATGAATTGTTGGGAGGTGCATAGACAAGAACCATTAAAATTAGAGAATAGGTACAAACAATAAAGAAAACTAATGGAATGTGGATCTTCATCTCAGGAAGCTAGAATTAAAAGGAAGAGAAGTTATGCTACAGTGTTTGGAGCAATGGTTAGACTGCATCAGGAGTATTGCATTGAATTCTGGGCACCATATTGCAGAGAGGGTGGAGCACAGATTTACCAGAATGATACTGGGTTAAAAAGATTAAATTGTGAGCTCAGGTTGTATTGACTAGGCTTATAGACGGTTGATTATCGAAGATTAAGGGTGATTTAATTGAGTGATTAAAATGATTAAAGGATTTGATTGGGTAGGTAGTAAAAACAATTTTGTTTGATGGGACAATCCAGAACAAGGGGTAATAAGGGGCAGCGTTAAACTGTTCAAGGATGGCCAGAAAGCACTTCTTCACATAAAAGAATAGTGAACAGCTGGACTTCTTGCACAATATGCTACTGAGTCTAGATCGATTCAATACCTCAAAACTTGAGATTGATAGATTCCAGATCAACTTTACCCCCAACTATTAAGTCCAAAACTGAAAAGTGGACAGCATCAGAACGGAACACAAGCTAAGATTTTATAGGAACAGAAAAGAAGAATAAGGCTAACAGGACCATCCATTTTTCCTGGGATCTACCCATTTACCCCTCTCCCCATATCCCTCAATTCCTGTCCCTGCCCCTGACAATGCGAACCTTTCCTAATCAGACTTGTTAATTCACCTCACAGTTTTGCTGGTAAATTCAAAATTCAGAATCTGAGATCTAGATCTGGTTGGACTTGCTTATTGTTCTGCTACAGGATTGTGTTTAATGGTTCCATGGCAACAGTGGATTATCATCACTTACGCATTGTGCTGACAGAGAGATTCAATGCAGATGAGGATTCGGATGTTATCGTGAGGTCTGCTGTGCCTTCTTCTCTGGTGCTCTCTGTGTTCTGAAGAAAAGAGGAAACACATTGCTATCAAGGAAAGCATGAAGATTTTCAACTCTGATCAAGGATTTCCAGTACAGTGCCACCCACAGCAGCAATGTCGGATCTGTACGGGAATGAAGTGACCCTTGTAACCTCTTGCACTGCTGATGGAGCAGTACCATGGTGATACTCCAAACACCCAGGGTAACTCCCTCCTGACTATATACCACTGTGCTACCACCTCTGGTGGGACAGGACAAACCCAAGGATGTTGGTGATGGTGTTTTGGACATTGTAAGGTACAATTCCATCAGTATGACTATGCTTGACTAGTCTGTGCGACAGCTCTCGCAGTTTTGGCACAAACCTCCAGATGTTGGTAAGGAGGACTTTGTGGGGATGGGTTTGCCAGTGTAATTTCGGGGTTACTAGGCCGATGCGGGTAGTTAGTGTTGTTTCATTCCTTTTAGACTTTGTAGCAGTTTGATACAACTGAGTGTCTCGCACAGTCATTTCAGAGGACAGTTTAAGAGCCAACCACATTGTTGTGGAGCTGGAGTCACATTTGACCTGACCAGGTAAGGATGGCAAATTTTCTTCCCTAAAGGACACCAGATAGGGTTTTATGATAATGATTTTGCGGTCATCATTAGACTGGGGACTAGGTTTCTTTTTAATCCCAAATTTATTAATTGAATTTAAATTCCACCAGCCCCTATGGGATGTCAGAATTAGCCTGAGCCTCTGTAGTCCAGTGACATTAACACTAACAACCACATTCCCTCTCTTAGCTGAGTTGCAAACAACAAATATGAAAATGTTGGTGATAGACTATTTCATTTGAACTGTAGTCTTGTGAAGACTTGGCAGTGTCTAACTGGAAACCCAGCCGCTGTTCTCAGTCAGGTTTTCCCCTTTCCTTTGCCGTTATGTGTAGGGGGAAGTGACGAATATGGATGATGACGGGATATCGAGGCTGCTTCTCCGCTAAAGGCAGTTGTTAAGACCTGCAGGTGATTTCAGGGCTGCTCTAGTTTGCACCATAATCAGGTCAAGATCCCAATTCACTACCTGAAGGAAGCACTCTTACTCACAACTCAAGTTATGATTTGAAAGGATAGTTCTGCTCCCTGGATACACATGGGAGTTTGGAGGAACTGCTACAGCTTGCTTTCCATGAAACCCTCGAAACTCTGCACTGTAATGACAGGCACCATTCACAATGGAGGATTATCCCCTACCATTTCCACACCTCCCGTGTGGTGCAAACACCAAGCATATCTGTCCCTGCCCTCCCCTCTCAGCAATCCAAAGGGACCATTTTCTCTGTGACTCCCTGGTCTATTCCTCAATCACCCCCAACACTCCCTCCCTTTCTTACAGCTCCTTTCTATGCGCACAGGACGTGCGAAACCTGCCCTCTTCCCTCTTCCTTTCTCACCATCTAAGGCCCAAAATGCTCCTTTCAAATGAAGCAGTGATTTAGTTGTACTTCTTACAATTTAGTTTACTGTACTCACTGCTCACAATATTGTCTTCTTTACACTGGGCAGATTAAACATCGGCTGGGTGACTGCTTTTGCTACGTTTCTTCAGTCTGTAAGCATTCCTGTCACTTGTCATTTCAATTCTCCACATTTCTCACACTCTGACCACTCTGTCCTCTGCCTGCTACATTATTCCAAATAAGCTCAAGGCAAGCTTAAGGATCAGCACCTTATCTTTCAACTCGGCACGCTACAGTCTTCTGGACTCAACAACCGGGATTCTCCCAAAAAAAGAACCAAGTGCCCAATGGATGGGAAACTGTGAGATTTTCCTGCCTGTTTTTTGGGCATACTTAGCTGAACGAATCTCTGGCACTCTGTGCCCGAGAGGCCGGCAGCCGAGTGCTGAGTGGGCCACTGCGCATGCGCCAATCTGTCAGTGGAGAGATCAGCGAATGTGCATTGGCCCCTCCATCGCCAGCCTCCTGATTGCTGGCCTCCCGATTTCTTTGGCAGGTCCCCCCTCCCACCCATGATCGCTGGCCTACCTGACCCCCCTCGATCGTCAGTCTATGCAAGCACCCCCCCATGCCCCCCCCGGGCCAGCCCCAATTGCCCGTTGCCAGTGTCCCCCATGGGCAGTGCCGATCTCTGCCCCATGGCCAGCCCCGATCTCCCTCCCCCCCATGGCCTGCCCCGAACTCACCCCCCCCCCCCCCATGGCCAGCCCCAAGCTCCCACCCCCCCCCCCACCCCATGGCCCGCCCCGATCTTGCGCCCCCCCCCCCTAATGGCCCGCCCCGATCTTCCTCCCCCCACCATGGCCAGTCCCAATCTCCCTCCCCTCCCCCCCACCCCATGGCCAGCCCAGATCTCCCCCGCCCCCCCCACCCCGTTCCACCATGGCTAGTCCGAACCCCACTGCAGGGGGACTCCAGCAGCACTCGCGACTGGTATTTGGCCAATCGCAAGTCTCCCAGGCCCTTTTTTTCTGTGCAATCAGCCCAATCGTCTCCCGGCTACTCGAGCAGTGCAGTGGGCTGGGAGAACCCCGGCCAACATCGCATTCAACAATTTTAGATCATCTGCTTCCATCTTCTATGTGTTTTTTTATTGCTGGTTCGATCTTGTCTCAGAACTTTCTTTATCCCTTCATGCTGCTTTCAGACAGGTGCTACACAGCCGTTCACACCTCACCTCAGCACATCTTTTGTTTCGTTCCTATACACATGCTGCTCTCTTCGACCTTTTTACTATTAAACCTTTTTTCATTTAATCTCTCCTGCCCACCACCCTATCACAGATCTCCCCTTTTGTTCTTCCTGCCCCCCCCCCCCCCCCCCCCCCCTTCCTACTGGCTCTATTACATTTCTAACTTTCCTCAGCTCTGTTGAAGGGTCACTGACCTGAAGCTTTAACTCTGTTAATCTCCAAAGATGCTGCCTGACCTGCCGAGTGTTTCCAGCAGTTTCTGATTTGATATCATTTTCCCTTGGTTTTGTCTGACTTTGGCTAGCTGTAGATGATAATCTCGTGGTAAAAATGACTTTGTTAAAACCTTTAATTGCAATTTTTAATGCCTTTTTTTTAATGTCCTCATATTCTAAGGTAAGAAACCTGGAATCTTAACTCTGTTGTGTTCCACAAATGCTGCCTGATCGGGATATCAAGCCTTTTCTGTTTATATATTTTTTTATTTGTTCAAGAGACATGGGCGTCACTGGCTGGCCAGCATTTATTGTCCATCCCTAATTGCCCTTGAGCTGAGTGGCTTGCTAGGCCATTTCAGATGGCATTTTATGAGTCAACCACATTACTATGGGACTGAAGTCGCATGTAGACCAGACCAGGTAAGGATGACAGATTTCCTTCCTTAAAGGGACATTAGTGAACCAGATGGGTTTTTACCATCGATAATTGACAATGGTTTCTCGGTCATCATTAGACTTTTAATTCCAGAGTTCTATTGAATTTAAATTGCACCATCTGCCATGGTGGTAACTCTGGAGAATTTGGGATTGGTCTCCTTAGAACAGAGGAGGTTGGGAGGGATTTAACAGAGGTGTCCAAAATTCAGATGGATTTTCAGAGAGTACGTATGGAGAAACTGGCAGGACTTCTATCCACTCCATCTGACGAAGGAGCAGCGCTCCGAAAGCTAATGGCATTTGCTACCAAATAAACCTGTTGGACTTTAACCTGGTGTTGTTAAAACTCTTACGGACTTCTACTAACCAGAGGAAACAGATTTAGGATAACTGATAAAAGATACAGATTAAAGATGAGGAAAATATTTTTATGCAGTGAGTTGTGATCTGGATTGCCTGAAAGGGCAATGAAATCAGTAATCAAATGCAGAAGGGAATTTGATATATATTTGAAAAGGAAACTTTGTAGGATTGCTATGAGGAAAGTGCAGGGGATTAAAGCTTTTCCTGGGAATGATGGGCCAATGACCTCCTTTGCTTTATGATTCTATGAGAAAAGAAACTGGTTGGTGAATTTTCCATCAATAGTCACATATCTTCCAATAACATATACCTGGACGGTTCAAGATTTTACTAACCATTTTCTAGTGTGACTGAAAATGAGTGGAGAAACTTCCTTTCTTGGGCAACAAAGGTAAAATCTTGCCAGGATGAAGGAATAACTCAAATTTGACACGTACATTAAACAACTGAGAACATATTCTCCAATCAGTTAAAGGTACTCTCTCTGTAAAGCAATGTAGAAATCATAGAATCGCTACAGTGCAGAAAGAGGCCATTCAGCCCATCGAGTCTGCACCGACCACAATCCCACCCAGGCCCTATCCCCATATCCCCACATATTTACCCGCTAATCCCTCTAACCTACGCATCCCAGGACACTAAGGGGCAATTTAGCATGGCCAACTAACCTAACCTGCACATCTTTGGAGTGTGGGAGGAAACCGGAGCACCCAGAGGAAACCCACGCAGACACGAGGAGAATGTGCAATCTCCACACAGACAGTGACCCAAGCCGGGAATCTAACCCAGGTCTCTGGAGCTGTGAAGCAGCAGTGCTAACCACTGTGCTACCGTGCCGCCCCTGTAATGTATATTGTAAAATATACAGTGAGTCACTTTCCTATTAGAATGAGAAGAGATGGCCCCTGTTGGAAGAAGTAAAACATCAAATACATCAAGCATCAAAAAAAGGTTCTGAACTGAGAACTAAAAAAAAATGTTTTCACTCCATTTTGAAAGTTACAAAGCCAATATTCAGAGTGGACCGGGTGGACGCAAATCCATTCCTTTCTTGCTCCAAAAACCAAATTCAAAGTCCAATTGAATCGAATTCATGGTCCCCACAAGAGAGACAAACAAGATCCAAGTTGACAAGATAAGCATTTCACCCCATCTTGGGCTTGATCCGATGCTTGATCTTAGCCAAAAGACCAAAGTTCTGAACTGAGAAATTGTCACAGCATCAGTCAGCAAGTCAAGTCAGACAAAAAACTGAACTGAAAGAATTAGAGAATCAAACACATCATGTCAAGTGTTTATTGCAGCAAACCCACTGCAAACCAAGGAGTGTTGGAGTGTTTAATACCTCAAGCTGTGAGAACAAGTTAGAGACATCAAACATTCACCATTCCAAGAGATGGAGAAAGATACATCATTAAAAACATCAAACCTAGAGAGACAGAGCGAAAGATATCACCACAAACATACCAAGCTCAGGGTGAGTTTCAGCATCAAACATCAAAATGAGGAATTACCACCAGGAAAGCAGTTTCTATTTTTCTGTTTTTCCCTAGCGCACACAGGTTCCTATTGTTTACCCCTATATCATTTTATTGATGCTGTGCCATTGCTTTGTAGGGCGATTTGCCTTTCCATTGGCAATCTCAAACACAAATGTCAATTCTGCACTATGATAAAACACGGGTAAAAAGAAACACCCATTTTATTATGGCAACAAACCAGCTCTATATTTGTTTGAGCAGATGAGAAATTTCAAAGGGAAAATAAACTCTTATCTATCACAGTCTGATAAAAATGGAGACATTTTTGACTGTTCTTATCAGAGCTGTGTAAGGTTTCAATAAATGGCAGCACTAAAGCAGCATTTCTTGAATAAATTCACTCAGTCCTTCCAGACAGACACCCAGCTGTTTCTTTATTCCCACGCAACCAATTGCTTTTCTGATCTTACCGATATGGAGGTTGGCAGAGAACTGGTAGAATCCTGCCACTGGGGCGACATATTGGCCACTGGTCAGATTCAGACCGACTCCTCGCAGGAACACACCATCTTTCTCAGGCTGAAAAGAAACAAACTTATTCAATAACTCAGACTGGGACTCATTTTCAATGCTTCTTCATCAATAATTCCAACCTTGAGGATTAATATCCCAGGTACATTGTCCACATTCCCCTCTAATTACATGCAACTTCAACAAAGGCATTAAACCACTTTGCATCAATGGGTTCACACCACTGTTCATCTGTGGAGTGTTACGCTGATACGTTAAGCTTTTGTTAATATCACTAACAGAAATTGTAGATCTAATATAACTAGGATGCCTTCACTTTGCATTCTTACAGCAATTAGAACAGGACCTTTGTTCCGTCAACCTGGGTTGAATTGAGATGAAGGTCTTGTCCCAGAAGTGGAGGTCAAACAGCGGAAACAGAATGGAGGATCAGGGAGCGAGGTCTACTGCCGTGCTCACCTTCAACTTTATCGTACCAGGACTACAGTTGGCCATCTGCCACGTGTCAATGAGGAAATGGGGACCCTTCACTCTCTTACATACCCCTGATACCATCTGCTGCTAATTCGAGGGTTATGGGCAGGAAATCCTCAAACTTGATGGTGAGAAGAAGAGGACTGAATTATTGCATAGAATTTACAGCTGTCATGCCTAACATGACAACATGTCATATTCTGAACTTCAACTTATTTTTTTATTTACAAAACTGGATATATAGCCTGGAAGAGGGTCACTTGACTTTTTTTGTGGATTAGAACCACTCCCCTGTCACAAGAGTGAACAAAGAGAATAGTCCAGGCTGATGTGAGTCGATGACCTTCCCTGAACCCAATCAAATGAGTGTGAATCTATCTTGAATGGGTCATTCTAAAACAAAGACACTGACTGTCTCAAACCACAAAGCTGTTCACCAACAACACAGGAGGTGAAATCAACATGAACACCACATCTTATATGGAAAAGACTTTGAATTGTGAAAAGTCACATGGGTAGACAGCTATGTTCTCTTGGTCTGTTAAAAGATCAGATAAGAACAACCAGAGAACTACTGAAGCCATCAGATGCACCATAGAAAGCATTCTTTCTGGTTGTATCACAGCTTGGTATGGCTCCTGCTCTGCCCAAGACCGCAAGAAACTACAAAGGATTGTGAATGAAGCCCAGTACATCACTCAAACCAGCCTCCCACCCATTGACACTGTTTACAACTCTCGCTGCCTCAGAAAAGCAGTCGGCATAATTAAGGACTCCACGCACTCCAGTCATTCTCTCTTCCACCTTCTTCCATCGGAAAAAAGATCAAAAGTCTGAGGGCACGTATCAACCGGCTCAAGAACAGCTTCTTCCCTGCTGCTGTCAGACTTTTGAATGGACCTACTTCACATTAAGTTGATCTTTCTCTACACCCTAGCTATGACTATAACACTACATTCTTCACTATCTCCTTTCCTTCTCTATGAATGGTATGCTTTGGCTGTACGGTGCACAAGAAACAATGCTTTTCACTGTATCCTAATACATGTGACAATCATAAATCAAATCAGAGCCATCAGTCCAGCTGGTCTGTGAACCAGACTCAGAAACCAACTGCAAGACATCAAGCAGCCAAAGTATTTAATCTGTTCCAGCTTCAAAGTCCACCTGAGAACCTACCTCTTAGCTATTCGACTACAAGAAACTTCACAACCTGCTGTGACTCCCTTCACTTTTTAAAACCCTCACTTCAATTTCAAGGCATCAAATCCTTTCAAAAGACCCGAGGCCTGCCACATGGGAGACAGGAAATTGCAAATCAGAGACTATAATAACTGTAACCTTTATCTGTATCCAACCAATCTTTATGTGTGTGAGTGTGTGTTTGAGATTGAGTGTTTGTGACAGTGCATTTAATTAGGGTTAAGTGGATGAGAATAAATTACCTTTTTCTTTAAACTCACAAAAGCCAACTGCTGAATTACCTAATTAGGATACCAACTCCAAGGGTAAGAAAGGACACACCTCTTTCCATATAAAACATGCTGATCATGGGCAGTAAGAGATCATGTCCATTCTGTCCGTGACACAGCACAGAAACTAGCCATTCAGCCATGCCTCTATTTATGCTCCAGAGAGCCTCCTTCTGCCCTTCACCTAACTTCATCAATGTCACTTTCTATTCCTTTCTCCTTCATTTACCTAGTTTCCCCTTAAATACATCTACATTAATTCCTTTAACTATTTCATAAGATAGCAAGCTGTCATAGAATCCCTACAGTACAGAAGAAGGCCATTTGGCCCATCAAGTCTGTACCAACCACAATCCCACCCAGACCCTATTCCCATAACCCCACACATTTACCCTGCTAATCCCCCTGACACTAGGGTCAGTTTAGCATAGCCAATCGACCTAACTCACACATCATTGGACTGTGGGAGAAAAGCAGAGCACCCACAGGGAGAATATGCAAACTCGACACAGACAGTGACCCGAGGCCGGAATTGAACCTGGGTCCCTAGCACTGTGAGGCAGCAATGCTAACCACTGTGCCGCTCCACATTCTAAATACTCTCTGAGCAAATACATTTCTCCTTAATTCCCGATTGGATTTATGAGTAACAACTTTATACTTATTGTCCTGAGTTTAATTTTCCCCCACAAGCAGAAATATATTGTTATGTCTAAGCTGTTGCACCCTTCATAATTTTAAAAATGTCTATCAGGTCACCTCTCAGCCTTCTCTTTTCAAGAGAAAGAAGTCTTAGCCTGTTCAGCACTTTCTGACAGTTACGTCCTCTTAGTCTGGTATCAAAATTGAAAAACTTGTTTGCACTTTCTCCAATGTTTCTGTATCCTTTTTATATCGAATCTTATAACGCTTTTCACAACACTTCACAGAACTTGATTACACTCCAACCTACTTTCCTGTTTTTGAATTCTATTCGTTGAGAAATGGACCCAAGGGCATTGTTTGCTTTTTGTGGTTTTGTTCACCTATGTGGCTATTTTAAATAATTAATGAATCTGTAATTTTAGATACTTTTGCATCGTTACCTTATTTAAGCTCTTATTGTCCATGAGGTATGATGTCTCCTTATTCTTCCTATCACAATACTACATTACACTTATCCATGTTGATATTCATTCTACAGGTTGGCTAACATCTTGCGTTTTGTCAATCTTCCCCAGTATTGACTGCAATCCCCAGTTTTGTGCCCTTCTCAAATATTTGGAAATTGCACCCGTAATTCCAGAGTTTGAGTCCTCTTGGGAATAACGAAGGGGTTGATCTCTTTTTCCTCTACCTCAATACCATTGCAGGCCTCAGTCTCAGTAACCTTGGCTATATTTTTCTCTGGAAGTCTTCATCCAATTTAAGCGGCCTCCCAGCTCTTTCGATGTTTGTAGGAGGATCTGCTGCAACTCAGCAAAGGTAACAGGGACCCACGGAACCAGGTTCCAATTGTGAAATGGGTGCCAGACCTCTATGTTTGCTGACCCTGATCCAGAATAATGGGTCTGGATGCTGCTGGGGTGAGGTAAGTGGATGTAACTCCTGCCCCAACACCATAATGTTGGATTAAAGGAATATGGAACCATCCAGTTTTCCCTTCATCAATTCACAGAATGCCTACAGTGCTGATGAGGCTATTTAGCCCATCGAGTCTGCACCGATTCTCTGACAGAGTATCTTACCCAGAGTCTCTCCCCGCCCTATCCCTGTAACCCCACATTTATACCATGGCTAATCCATCTAACCTACTCATCTTGGGACACTAAGGGACAATTTAGCTTGGCCAATCCACTTAACCTACACATCTTTGGACTATTCTATTAATCTTTGAATTATTCTATTAATGCAAGACATTATTTATATTTATGCATATATATATTCTTATTGCTCACTAACATTAGTGTTGGAAAGTACAGTCATGCTAGTCATGTAGGTCATGTACGTTCAAAAGCCACTCACAATATGAAAGTTCTGCAGCTCCCTTATACTCCTTCTGTTCATCACAAGGTCGTCCTTCAGCTTGCAATGGAAGGCTGCCTCCAGCCTATGATATGGACCCATCTCCCTGGGTAATAGTGGGGGAAAGGCAAGACTGCCCTGAATTCCTGTGCATTCCTGGCATTTTTCTTGCAACGTGATCCTATTTCTTTCTTCAACCACTTCTGCAGAAAGAAAGTCAACCAAAAGTTGAATATAGGAGAATCATTTATCTAGTCTGTTCATTCATGTTGGGGGTTTTCCTGTGACATTTAAGTTGAGCTATTATGCACCCTGGTTTGTGGTTTGATTTCCACATTAAACAGTATTTGACTCTCTCTTTGGGTAACTTGTGGTCTGACCTGTATTGGGGAGGTTTCCCTTACTTATGAGTGACTCAGAGCTAACTCTGACAGCTTTCTTCAAGAACACTTTTATTTACACTATAATATAAGACAGGTTTCTAGGTAAGTACTTTTGTCTCTTCTACAGACTGTTTCAACATGCTACTTAATCTCTTGCACATGATTTCTGATCTCACTGTTACTTCATGATACACACCACTATTTCATTATCATAACTATTAACCATCCAGAGGTTCTCCAAGTCACTCACCATCCTGACTTGGAAATAAATTGCCTTTTCTTCACTGTCTCTGGGTCAAAATCCTGGAACTCCCTCCTAACAGCACTGTGGATTTACCTACACCACATGGTCTGCAGCAATTAGGGATGGGTAATAAATGCTGGCCTAGCCAGCGACATCAATATCTCATGAGTGAATTGTTAAAAATTAATGGAACTGCTCCATATATGCACATAGGCCATGGGCATTGAGAGACTAATATTAAAATGTGCTGATGATGCCAAACTGGAGGATGTCAAGTCTTGAGTAAGAGATGACAGAAGTTGACTTGCTTGTGGTGTCGCCAGATACAGTTTAACACAGATAAATGTGAAACAAAGGCAGAAAATGCTGCAAACTCTCAGAAAGTCAGACAGGCAAACTGAAAGGAGAATAGCTGTAGACTGCTGGGAGATATCTATGGACTGGTCAAGTGGGCAGGAAAGTGACAAATGGAATTCAATCTGGAGGTGATGCATTTGGGGAGGTTAATGAAGGCAAAGGAATACATAATAAATGGGAGGATACTGAGGGGTGTAGAGAAAGTGGAGGACCTTGAAGTGACCAAAGTGATTCCTGAAGGAAGCAGGGAAGGTCGATAAGGTGGCTAAGAGAGCACATGAGCCGAGGCCTAGAATGTAAGAGCAGGGAGGTTATGCTGGAATTGTATAAATCATTAGTTAGGCCATAACTTGAGTGATGTGTGGTAGTTCAGGTCACCTCATTACAGAAAGGATGTAATTTCACTCAAGAGGGTATAGAGGAGATTTACGAGGATCTTGCCAGATTGGAAAAATGCAGCTGTGAGAAAAGATTAGAAAGGCTGGGGTTGTTCTCTTTGGAACAGAGGAGGCGAGGTGAGACTTGATGATGTATTGAATTGTGGGGGCCTGGATAGAATGGACGCGAAGGGTCCAGTTACCTTAACCGGGACATCAGTGATGTGGGAGGGGTGGGGGGAGGGATGCATAGAATTAGAGTGATTGGTAGAAGAAAAAATGTTTTCACCCAGAGGGGGTAGGGGTGTAGAACTCACTGCCTGAAAGGGTAGTAAAATCAGGAATCCTCATTTAAAAGGTGCCTGGTTGTGCATTGCAAGTGCCATTACCTACAGGACTACAGAACAAATGCTGTTTTAAAAAAAAAAAATTCATTTATTAGTGTCGCAAATCGGCTCACATTCACACCGCAGTGAAGTTACTCTGAAAATCTCCTAGTCGCCGCACTCCGGCACTTGTTCGGGTTAACTGAGGGAGAATTTAGCATGGCCAATGCAACCAACTAGCACGTCTTTCGGACTGTGGGAGGAAACTAGTGCACCCGGAGGAAACCCCCACAGACACTGGGAGAACATGCAGACTCCGCACAGTGAACCAAGCTGGGAATTGAACCCGAGTCCCTGGTGCTGTGAGACAGCAGTGCTGCCCAGTGGGGTTAGCCTGAATAGTGTGTTTTTTGGCCGTGCAGACACGATGGGCTTAGTCGTCTCTTTTTGTGCTCTAAACTTTCTGCAATTCAATGACTTAGGAGATGCAAATACATTGATCATAGAGTCATAGAGTCATAGAGGTTTACATCATGGAAACAGGCCCTTCAGCCCAACTTGTCCATGCCAGCCCTTTCTTTTTAAAACCCCTAAACTAATCCCAATTGCCCGCATTTGGCCCATATCCCTCTATACGCATCGTACCCATGTAACTATCTAAAGTCTTTTTAAAAGATAAAATTGTACCCGCCTCTACTACTCCTCTGGCAGCTTGTTCCAGACACTCACCAACCTCTGTGTGAAAAAATTGCCCCTCTGGACACTTTTGTATCTCTCCCCTCTCACCTTAAACCTATGCCCTATAGTTTTAGATTCCCCTACCTTTGGGAAAAGATATTAACTATCTACCTTGTCTATGCCCCTCATTATTTTACAGACCTCTATAAGGTCACCCCTCAGCCTCCTACGCTCCAGAGAAAAAAGTCCCAGTCTATTCAGCCTCTCCTTATAACTCAAACCATCAAGTCCCGGTAGCATCCTAGTAAATCTTTTCTGCACTCTTTCTAGTTTAATAATATCCTTTCTATAATAGGGTGACCAGAACTGCACACTGTATTCCAAGTGTGGCCTTACCAATGTCTTGTACAACTTTAACAAGACATCCCAACTCCTGTATTCAATGTTCTGACCAATGAAACCAAGCATGCCGAATGCCTTCTTCGCCACTCTGTCCACCTGTGACTCCACTTTCAAGGAGCTATGAACATGTACCCCTAGATCTCTTTGTTCTGTAACTCTCCCCAATGCCCTACCATTAACTGAGTAAGTCCTGCCCTGGTTCAATCTACCAAAATGCATCACCTCACATTTGTCTAAATTAAACTCCATCTGCCATTCATCAGCCCACTGGCCCAATTGATCAAGATCCCGCTGCAATTGGAGATAACCTTCCTCACTGTCCACTATGCCACCAATCTTGGTATCATCTGCAAACTTACTAACCATGCCCCCTGTATTCCCATCCAAATTATTAATATAAATGACAAATAACAGTGGGCCCAGCACTGATCCCTGAGGCACACCGCTGGTCACAGGCCTCCAGTTTGAAAAACAACTCTCCACAACCACCCTCTGGCTTCTGTCAAGAAGCCAATTTTGTATCCATTTAGATACCTCGCCCTGGATCCCATGAGATTTAACTTTGTGCAACAGCCTACCATGCGGTACCTTGTCAAAGGCCTTGCTAAAGTCCATGTAGAC
This sequence comes from Mustelus asterias, assembly GCF_964213995.1. Classification (NCBI taxonomy): domain Eukaryota; kingdom Metazoa; phylum Chordata; class Chondrichthyes; order Carcharhiniformes; family Triakidae; genus Mustelus; species Mustelus asterias. Next base: position 71,955,905 of record NC_135803.1, on the reverse strand, counting down.
AACATCAACTGCACTGCCCTCATCTACCTTCTTGGTTACCCCTTCAAAAAACTCAATTAAATTTGTGAGACATGATTTTCCATTCACAAAGCCATGCTGACTGTCCCTAATCAGTCCTTGCATCTCCAAATGCCTGTAGATCCTGTCTCTCAAAATACCTTCCAGCAATTTACCCACCACAGATGTGAGGCTCACTGGCCTGTAGTTCCCAGGCTTTTCACTCCAACCCTTTTTAAACAAAGGCACAACATTTGCCACTCTCCAATCTTCAGGCACCTCACCCGTGACTATCGATGATACAAATATCTCGGCTAGGGGACCCACAATTTCCTCCCTAGCCTCCCACAACGTCTTGGGATATACCTCTTCAGGTCCCGCCGATTTAGCTAAGAGTATAAATATGTATTTTTAATTATACAGTGAAAATGCAAATAGGCTTTGGGTTTTATATGCATTGATATTGTTTTAAAACATTAAGAAGGTGCTAATTAATCTTTATAAGACATAGGCCACAGTTGGGGATAATCCTATTTTCATTATCATCAATCTTTAATATAGCTTCATTTATGTTTGATATAATTTCATTCAGTCTCTATTGCAGTCCTATTAATTTTAATCTGTGCTTCAATTTCCCCTGCAGTCCTGCTAACTTTAGCTATCTCTTTCAACCTGCGTGTCACCCTCATATCCTTTAAACATTCTGTCACTCAGGGTCTATTACAGTTTCATTTGCAGTTTCTGTTACAGTCCCATTAATATTAATGCCTCTCCTCAGGGTCTATTGCAGTTTCTTTATTTTAAATATTGTCTCCCTCAGGGTCCATTGAAGTACCATTTATTTTAGATATTGGCCAGAATTCTCCGACTTTGTCCGTGGCTGGGATTCTCCAGTCCCGCTGCTGTGAGTGGAGATTTGGCTGCGTGCCAAATTCTCCGTTCTCGCTGGCAGTGGTGGCGGGTCAAACATTGGAGTATTCTGGCCATTATCATCTCCCTGTGTTTGTTATATTTATATTCATTTATTAACTCTCCCACTGTCTAGTACAAGAGCGACTTCCATTTATATAGCACCTTTGGTGCAGTAAAACATTCCAAGCTGCTTCACAGGAGAGAAATCAAACAAAATTTGTCACTGAGACACCTAAGGAGATGACCAGAAACATGGTCAAAAAGTAGATTCTAAGGAAGGAGAGCTGGAGTCATGGAGAATTCTGGAGTTTAGGGCCTTAGGCAGCAGAAGGCACAGCTACCAATACTGGAGCGATGAAACTTGGGCACCAGAGGCACCAAATGGAGAACCACAGTCATTTTAGAGAGTTGTAGTACAGGAGGAGGTTACAGATGTGTGGAGGATATCAGATTGAGGAAAACAATGAAGAATTTCAAAACATGGATAAGAATTTTTAAAGTGAGGCTTTGCTGGATGGGGAGTCAAAGTAGCTCCATAGTCTAGTGAGTGAATGGGACGGTTAGGATATGGGCAGCAGAGTTTCGGATGAGCCTAAGTTGATAGAATGTTAGAGAGCATTGGAGTTGTTGGGCCCGATTCTCCCATCCCAATGTGCATGTTTTTTGGCAGTCGGGTTGGGAGATGCGCGTTTCGGCCATTTTGCGTTCCCAACGCATGCGCGTCTCCCACAGCTGGAGAGCAGGCGCAGTTGGGACCACGCTGGAAACTGGCAGGAAGACAAGGTAAATGATTTAAATCTATTTTTAATCTATTTTAAATATCATTATCAGGCCTGAATTGAATTCTCCAGGCCCGATAGCATCTCCCACCCCGCTAGGAATATTTCACTCTGGCGGGGTTTAGAATAGCTCCCCACATTCAGGGAACTAGTAGGAGTGAAGGGGGGAAATCAGAGCCCCTCAGGGGGTTGGGCGGCGGGGGGTTGGTCCCCCTGGGCATGGGCACCCTGGCAGTGCCAGCCTGTACCCCGGCACTGCACGAGGGCCAAAGTGCCCATGCCCATGGGGCCTAGGGGGTGATCGGTGGGGGTGGGGGTCCCACTGCCACTTTGCAGATAGGATCAGTTCGGGCTGGAGGGAGGCCAGTGATCGGGGCAAGCTGAGAGGGGAGGGTGGTCTTCCTCCTGGGGGTGCGGTTGCCTCCCATGGGGGGGGGGGGGGGGGTCTGCTTCCTGGAGGTGGTTGGGGGGGGGGTGGTTCTGCGAGTGGGGGGGGATCGTCATGGCTGGGAGGGGGGTGGGGCTGCTGGAGATTGCGGTGATCTGAGGGGGCGGGGCTGGCCCGGGAATGCATGCGTGGGCCACGAAAGGGCTGTGATCAGGCCGTGGGGGATGGGGGCTAGAGGGGCCACACTGCGAGGGTCCCAGGTTGGCCAGCGATCGAGCTGTCCAGCAAACTGCAGTCTGACAGTTCGGGGCCACTGCAGAGGTCCGGAACTGTCAGCCTCTGGCATGGATGGGCCCCGCCCCCCCGAGCTTTTAATGATTTCCCGATTGTGACCCCTGCATTGCACAGAGTGTGGGAGATTCGAGTCTGAACTCCCACTGAAAAAACAATCGTAATTTATACCATTTTCCCGCCAATTCAACACTTAGAATTTTTGGGGGAGAATCGGGCCCGTTGAGTCTGGATGTGACAAAGGCATGGATGAGGGTATTAGGAGGAGGTGGGCTGAGGCAGGGGAAGAGATGGGCAATGTTATGGAGGTGATGATTCTCACTCTTTGCGATGGCGAGGAATTAGAATCAGGAAACAATCCCATTTGTGTTAAATATGAGTATTTATTTCAATTACAATTTGAATTATTAAAGCATCACATGGCTTTACCTTTAAGCATTTCTTTGAACTCTTTCAGTAGCACTTCCTGTGTGACAATAGCCCCGGGGGGTCCTGGGGGTCCCGGGGGGCCTGGAAGCCCTGGAAGACCATGCTGAAAAGTACAAAGGGAAAGGGCACTTACTCAGTTTGAAGCAACACTACAGATTTATATTGAATCACTGACCTTTTAATGCACCATCCTCTGGATTATATCAGCTTTCAGGAACAATGCAATTCTCAAACTAATGGCACAGATGCGCGAACATAGAAACATAAGAAATAAGAGCAGAGGTAGGCCATACAGCCCTGAGAGTCTGCTCTGCCTTTCAATAAGATCATGTCTGAACGTCTGCCTTAACCTCATTTTTAGCCCACTCCACGTATCCCTTGATTTCCTGAGAGACTAAAACTCTGTCTATCTCAGCCTTGAATATGCTCAATCAGGAGCTTTCAGAGACCTCCGCGGCAAAGAATGAAGAAAATCTTCCTCATTTCAGTCCTAAATGATCAGCCCCTTATCCTGAGGCTGCACTCCTGTGTTTTAGATTCTCCAGCCAGGGGAAACAATCTCTGTGTCCACCCTGCCAAACCCCTTCAAAATCTTGTGTATTTCAATGTGATCACCTCTCATTCTTCTTAACTCCAGAGAGAATAGAGAATTTACTCAGCCTCACAGCACAGAACAACACTCTTATCTCAGGAACCATTCTTTGGGAGCCTTCACTGTACTGCCTTCAAGGCGAGTATATCATTTCTTAAATATGGAGACCAAAACTGCACACAGTGCTCCAGGTGCGGCCTCACCAAAACTCTATACAACTGAAGTAAGCCTTTCTTATTTTTGCACTGCAATCCCTTGCAATAAAGCCTAACATGCTATTTGCTCTCCAAATTTCTAGCATTCTGAGTTGCTTGTCACCCAAGTCTCTCCAGACATGATCATTTAGAAGTTTCACGCCTCTTGAAACATATTCTGCTTGTCTATTTTTGGTACAAAAGTGGATAACCTCATACTATCCCACATTATATGCAATATGCCACCTTGTTTCTCACTCACTTAATCTGCCGAAATCTCTTTGCAGCTCTTTGTTTCCTCCTCACAGCTTAAATTCATCAGCAAACCTGGATGTATTTCTCTCTTTCTCTGGCCATTAGTATAGATTGTAAATAATTGAATCTTAGTACTAATCCTTGTGCATTCCCCTAGTTACAACATAACAGCTTGAAAAAGCCCTGTTTATTCCTAACTCTCTTTCTGCCCACTAACCAATCTTTTATCCATATTATCACCAGAACCATGAGCATTATTTATTTGTGTGCTGCCTTTTCGAATACCTTTGGATATCCGAATGTAGTACATCTACTGGTTCCCCTTTATCTACCATCATGATGTCAGGGAGGACCTATTTTGACCCAGAGTTTCTTCAGGGCTGCAGTTAATGCTCTTCTGAGACTTTGATGCGAGACTACCAGAAACCTCAGATGGCTGAAATTAGTCATGTTTCTCTTGGGTTGTCACTGACTTTGCACAAAACTTAGAGTGTGAAACAACTGAAGCCCCAAAGAACCTCAGGGCCTCGGTTAGGATGAAGCCCAGTTCTACGGGTTTCTGTAAATTATTGGAAAATAATATGCTGAAGGATTATTTTGAATAATATTGAAGAACTGACTGGGAGCATTGTAATTACTAGTTACGTTCATGAATGGGTACAGAGTATTTTCATTCGCCCTCTGCTATGTTTCTTTCAATACTTCCTTCCAGGAATATATCACCAGCTCTCAATCATCTTCATAGCTGATCTGGTTGTTGCAATTGATGCAAATTACTGGATTAATTCACATTAACCGGCATCACTGAAACAGATTACCTGGCCATTATCACATGCCATCATTAAGTGCAGAGTCCTTAGCTGCTCTGGCTCCACTGACGCTCAACCCCTAAACTGTCTTTCCACTTCATGCACCATTTTTAAAAGTCATCTTAAGCTCCATCTTCCTTATCAGAATTTCAGGAACCTTCCTTAATTTTTATCCCATGGTTTGATGCTGACTTTCCATTTGTGAAGCACCTTGAGGCATTACTTTCATGTTAAAAACACTTTTTCAGTGCAGGTTATCAGATATATAGATAAATATATAAAATAATTCTATATTTTCAGAAGACATTTGTTAAGCTGAGGGCTCTGTCTTTACTGATAGCATGAAGGGAAATACACCAAAGGTCAAAGCTGGAGAAACCAAGTTTAGAGAGGGTTAGGGCACTTGTTTCGACATTTGTTTGAAAGTCCAATCACTTGATCCCACTTGGTACCCTGAGGGACTATTGAATTCCTTACCCAGGAAACTGCATCCTAAGCTGTAGGATGAGCCATGCCAAAATTCTGCTGCCTTTATCTTAACATGCACAAAGTCTCCTTCTCCATCACCTCTGTACTCATTAACCCTCTAAGGCTCCCACTCGAGCGCTGTCCTAATTATAAAATTCTCATCTCTGTTTTCAAATCCCTCCATGGCTTCATCTTTCCCTATCCCTGTAAACTCCTCCACCCTCAGCTCTCTGAGAAATATGTGCTCTTCAAAGGTCCCTGGGGAAAATGAAAGCTCATGGTATAGGGCTAACATATTGGCATGGCTAGAAAATTGGCTGGCTAAGAGGAAAAATAGAGTTGGTACAAATGGGTCATTTTCTGGTTTATAAGATGTAATGAGTGATGTGCCACAGCAATCAGTGCTGAGGCCTCAATGTTTTACAATTTATATAAATCACTTGGGTAAATGGACTGAAAGTATGGTTGTTAATTTTATGATGATACAAGGGTAGAGTCATAGAGGTTTACAGCATGGAAACAGGCCCTTCGGCCCAACTTGTCCATGCCACCTTTTTTTTAAACCCCTAAGCTAATCCCAATTGCCCGCATTTGGCCCATATCCCTCTATACCCATCTTATCCATGTAACTATCTAAATGCTTTTTAAAAGACTAAATTGTAGGTAGGAAAGTAAGTTGTCAAGAGGGCATAAGGAGGCGATAAAGGAGTATTGATAGTTCAAGGGAGTGGGCAAAAGTCTGCCAAATGGCACAAAATGTGGGAAAATGTGAAATGTTCCATTTAGGTAGGAAGAATAATAAATTCGGAGAGATTGCAGATCTCTGAGGTGCAGAGGGATCAGGGTGTCCGAGTGCATGAATCATAAAAGGTTAGTATGTAGGTACAGCAATTAGGAAAACTAATATTATGTTATTGTTCATTGCGAGGTGAATTGAATACAAAAGTAGAGAGGTTATGCTTCAGTTGTACACAGCAATGCTGAGATCACATCTGGGTTGGAATTTTCCAGCCGTTCTTGCCAGTGGATTCTCTGGTCCCGCTGCAGTGAACGGAGATTTGGTTGAGCGCCAAATTCTACATCCTCGCTTGCAGCAGCGGCGGGGCGTGAACGATGGAACATTCCTGCCCTGGAGCTTTTTTACAGTATTGATCTCCATATTTAAGGAGGGATGTAAATGTGTTGGAAGTAGTTCAGAGAAGGTTTGCTAGACTAATACCTGGAATATGGGAGTTGTCTTATGAGGAAAGGTTGGACAGGCTAGGCTTGCATCCACTGGAGTTTAGAATAGTAAGAAGCAACTTGATTGAAACATATAAGATCCTGAGGGGTCTTGACAGGGTGGATATGGAGAGGATATTTCCTCTTGTGGGAGAACCTAGAACTAGTCGTCACTGTTTAAAAATAAGTGGTCGCCCATCTAAGAGATGAGGAGAATTGTTTTTCTCTCAGAGGGTCGCGAGTCTTTGGAAATCCCTTCCTCAAAAGGTCGCGGAATAGAATCTTTGAATATCTTAAATGCAGAGCTAAATATATTATCAATAAGCAAGGAAGTGAAAGGTTATGGGGATAGGCATGAATGTGAGTTGAGGTTAAAATCAGATCAGGTATGATCTAATTGAATGGCGGAGCATGCCCGAGGGGCTGAGTGGCCTACACCAGCATCTAATTCACCAATTCGTATGCTTGTAAATACACAAATCCAGGAATGAAGATATGCACATTCAGGGTTTGGATACATAGGGCCAGGAGTGCTGATACCCAAACTCCGTGGATGTAGATACACAGATCTTGGGGTGCAAGTTATTCTGGTTGGTTGAATCTGGTGCTGCCTAATATGTTGGATTTCCCCGTTGAACATGTTAGGCATGTTTGAATCAATAGCATCCACTCACATGTTCTGCTGTGACATTATCCTCCTGAAGGAATAAGACTACTTTGACAAACAGGGAGGCCTCCTTCTCTCACACATCAGCCAACCCACCCACTTTGATGATGACGCCCAATCCTTCTTTTATTCATGTTCCATGTTCATGCTAAACTGTCAACAGAACCGCACGTTTTATGAATTTCAAGCAAGCTATTCACACACTAACTTCGATATGCTAACTGTACCTGGCACGATGTTAAATCAGCACCTCATTCATCGCCACATTATAATTACCTGTGATTTCCGTCCTCTTCCTTTGTTCCTCCTCCTGTCATTGACCCCCTTCTCGGAGTGTTCTACAAACAGAAGCCAGCTATCGTGTGGGTCCACAGGCGTATCTGGTAGCTGCCAGAGAAAAGGTGATAAATAAGGCTTGGAATCCAAATCCTGAAAAAGGGACTGAGTTATGGAACACAGTCATCATTTGGCATGGACTGCAAAAGCATTAAATGAGCTGCGAATGAACTAATTCAGGTAACATTGGGCAATGTTCCCAGTAGAAGTTCAGTTTTATTTCTTTAATATATTAATTCTGCAAACTGGAACTGGAACTATGTTAACCACACACATTGCAGTGTGATTAGGCTCAGTGGGTTTCATAAGAACATAAGAAATAGGAGCAGGAGTAGGCCATCTAGCTCCTCGAGCCTGCCTCGCCATTCAATAAGATCAAGGCTAATTTGAAGTGGATCAGTTCCACTTATCCGCCTGATCCCTATAATCCCTAATTCCCTTACCGATCAGGAATCCATCTATCCGTGATTTAAACATATTCAACGAGGTAGCCTCCACCACTTCAGTGGGCAGAGAATTCCAGAGATTCACCACCCTCTGAGAGAAGAAGTTCCTCCTCAACTCTGTCCTAAACTGACCCCCCTTTATTTTGAGGCTGTGCCCTCTAGTTCTAGTTTCCTTTCTAAGTGGAAAGAATCTCTCCATCTCTACCCTATCCAGCCCCTTCATTATCTTATAGGTCTCTATAAGATCCCCCCTCAGCCTTCTAAATTCCAACGAATACAAATCCAATCTGCTCAGTCTCTCCTCATAGTCAACACCCCTCATCTCTGGTATCAACCTGGTGAACCTTCTCTGCACTCCCTCCAAGGCCAATATATCCTTCCGCAAATAAGGGGACCAATACTGCACACAGTATTCCAGCTGCAGCCTCACCAATGCCCTGTACAGATGCAGCAAGACATCTCTGCTTTTATATTCTATCCCCCTTGCGATATAGGCCAACATCCCATTTGCCTTCTTGATCACCTGTTGCACCTGCAGACTGGGTTTTTGTGTCTCATGCACAAGGACCCCCAGGTCCCTCTGCACAGCAGCATGTTGTAATTTCTTTCCATTTAGATAATAATCCAATTTGCTATTATTTCTTCCAAAGTGAATAACCTCGCATTTGTTAACGTTATACTCCATCTGCCAGATCCTTGCCCACTCACTCAGCCTGTCCAAATCTCTCTGCAGACCTTCTACGCCCTCCACACGATTCACTTTTCCACTTATCTTTGTGTCATCTGCAAACTTTGTTACCCTACACTCAGTCCCCTCCTCCACGTCGTCTATATAAATGGTAAATAGTTGAGGCCCCAGTACCGATCCCTGCGGCACGCCACTAGTTACCACCTGCCAACCAGAAAAGCACCCATTTATTCCGACTCTCTGCTTCCTGTCGGATACCCAATCCCCAATCCATGATAACACCCTAGCCCCAACTCTGTGTGACCCAATCTTCTTCAGCAACCTTTTGTGAGGCACCTTATCAAACGCCTTTTGGAAATCCAAAAACACCGCATCCACCGGTTCCCCTCCGTCAACTGCACTAGTCACATCTTCATAAAAATCCAACAAGTTCGTCAAGCACGACTTTCCCCTCATGAATCCATGCTGCGTCTGCTTAATCGAACCATTCTTATCCAGATGGCCTGCTATTTCTTCTTTAATGATGAATTCCAGCATTTTCCCAACTACAGACGTTAAGCTAACCGGCCTATAGTTACCCGCTTTTTGTCTATTTCCTTTTTTAAACAGCGGCGTAACATTAGCCGTTTTCCAATCCGCCGGCACTACCCCAGAATCCAACGAACTTTGATAAATACTAATGCATCCGCTATTACCTCTGACATTTCCTCCGGGTGCTCTGGTTTCCTCCCACAGTCCAAAGATGTGCGGGTTAGGTTGATTGGCCATGCTAAAAATTGCCCCTTAGAGTCCTGCGATACGTAGGTTAGAGGGATTAATGGGTAAATATGTAGGGATATAGGGGTGGGGTCTGGGTGGGATTGCGGTCAGTGCAGACTCGATGGGCCAAATGGCCTCTTTCTACACTGTAGGGTTTCTATGATTCTATGATATGTTGAATGCAGAGTAAAGCTCCCTCCATACTGGACCATACAGCACTCTGGTAGGTCAGGTGACAAGTAAATTCCACCAGGAATTCTCCTGCCTGATAAACTAAGGGCTACATAAAGATAATGCTGTCTCTGATTCAAACAATAATGTATCTATACAATCAATCCAGGGCACTTGAAAAGACTGAAAATTTGGTGCTGGATAATTGGACTAACAATGATTCAGATGGACCTGTAGAACTAGCCAAGACTTTCATTCTATAAATCTAGGACAATGTTTACTTTAGACTCAGGTGTGAAATATGACATCTGAGCCACTGTGTTATGCAATCCCAGATAGAAGGGTAGCATGTTACCCACTGTACCACCCAGTCCCAGAGTGTGAAAGGACAGTGTCTGACCCACTGTCCCACCCAGTCCCTCTCTGCTTAGATTTTAAAGATTGAGGATGTAAATAAAAGATTGTCATTGAGACAAGCCCCACTTTAAAAACTAAATGACTATAATTACGAGAGCAGCAAACAATCTACACTTCCTGAAACTCTTGTTATATTTGCTGATGAATATTAATAAGCACAGGTGGATAAATTCAATGAAGAAAGAGGTGAATGGAACAATGGAAGATCCCAGCTTTGACACAGCAATCGATGTCTTAGCCAATCTCAGCAATGACCGTGTTTACACAATGAATGCATCATCTTTTTTGTGGCCTTTCTTCTTCATTGCTGCTCATATTTCAGTTATTCCTAAAAAAATAATAAATTGTTGTGCAATGAGCAATAGAAAAGCACAGGGAGATTTAGTAAGAAAAATTGCTGACAATCTGTGGAAAATGGAGAGTGTTGGAACTGGTGAGATTTTGCCACTCATTCTGGAGCAGCTGGACTGTGTCTGCCTGGTCAAAGCCAACAGCTTCACTATTGCAAATACAGTAACGGGCATGATGCTTCGAGGGTGGGTTTGTAAATTGGCACGCACTTTTGGAACAGTTTGGATGTTTGCTTACACTAACTCTTTCACATATCACTTTCAGCATTTCTTTCATACAATACTCTTTTTCAGTCCTTAACTTGAGAATCACCGTTATGTATGAAATGAAATCATCTGCACTCAAAAGGTCTGAATACGTTATTCTTCTCTCCTGAACAGGCGCCCTTCTAAGTAGGCGTCTACTGTGGAATTTCTCTCCCCTCCCCCCTCCTCCCCCCCACCCGACCCCCCCAAGCCTAAATATCTTTAGATAGAAATAGCATGTTTCTCTAACCTCCAGCTCAGTGTCTGTCAATCCCTTGGTCCCTGTTCAGACACCATGTCGAAGACACAGTATAAATGGAGGTTATTGTCGTCGAAAGCACTACATTTATTTAGAATTTTGATTTTGACAAGATAATTAGCAAGATCACCCAGTCCAAATTCTTTGTGGCTACATTAAGTGAATAATAATACTTTGGCTCTGGTGCCTAACAATAATAATGTCAGCCCGTGTCGTCCATCAGGTGGAAGCAAAGATCCCCTGAGTAGTCCTGGTGTCCTGCCTCATTTCTCAGTCAGCCGCAGCACAAACAGGTTGGACCTTGCGTTTCACAATTTGGCCGACTGTTATGGTCCCCATAGAGACTGATAGCATTTCCAAAGAGATGAATTTTCCAAAGACTGCGGGAAATGACTGAAGAACAAGATTTCCCATTTTAAGACTTTTACTATAACAAACTGAAATCAACATGCGCAAACATTACTGAACAGGCAACTAATGTACTAAACTAAAGAAAAGCTACTTCTGACTTAGCTCACTAACAAAATCGAGATACATCCTACAGCCTCTTTTGCTGAGCACTGTGCTTTTGGCAGATGTTTAGCATTACAATAAAAAGTCGAAAGTTACCCCCAGCTCTCCAATAGGCTCATGTCTCCCTGCCGCACTATGTCAAAACTTCCAGTGTCCTTCAGAGTTTTTCCACTCAGTTTGAGTGATCATCAGCAGCAAGGTCCACCTTGGCAAATTTTTCTTCCTCAAGTCTCCAAAATTCCCCTCTGTTCTGTCTCCTTCTATTCAAATGGAGAAGGAGCTCTCACTCTCATCCTGCTTGGTTGTTAACACAGAGCAATCGCTCCACGCCCTCACACCAGCAGCTGTATTGCTTTTCCCCACAGCAGAGATTGCTTTATCTGTCCCTCTGCAAGTCAAAAAGCAATTGTCCCTTTTTTTGTGAGGTAGTGCTCCAAGATGCCAAAACTGCCACTTGATTTCAATAGATTTCCATTTGAGTTTCTTTCCCATGGTCACCAGATCACATAGTCCTTTAAAAAGTACACCCTGATCTCAGAATCCTGGCGTTGCTGATGAGTTTAGACCCTGCCTCCGAGCTGCTTGTGTGACCCTCACCAGCACTCTGAAATTGCATACTGAGTGCTGTTAAATCAGGAGAGCAAAGGCGTCTGGAGGCTGATGAGTTTCACACAGCTTTTCTCACCTGATCCAGCACTCTGTGCAATTTTGGGGAAATTGCACCTGTTGTCTTGTTACAGTGATCTCTGTGTCAGCTGCGGTAACTCTCTTGCCCTCTGAGTCACAAGGTTGTAGGTTCAAGGCTTGATCCAGAGAACTAAGTGCAAAATCCTGGCTGACACTTAGCGTTGTGCTGAAGGGATTTTGCACTATTACAAGTGCTGACTTTCCAATGTGATGTTAAACTGCCTGTTAACCATGGCAGCATTTTGGAGAATTATATTAACATTCTCCTGGTGTCCAGGCCAGCATTTATCTCTCAACCATTATCACCAAAATAAATTGTCCAGTTATTGTCTTATTGCTGTGTGAAAATTGACTGCTATACTTACAGATCTTACAACAGTGATTATTCTTCAATAACATACTTCATTGGCTATAAGATACCTTCGGATGTCCAGAGGTTGTGAAAGGTGCTATCTAAATGCAAACCTTTTTTTTCCTGACCCACATCAATACATGTCATTGAGAATTCACTGAGGTGCACAATTCCATGCCACTGAGGTCAAGATCTAAATACCTTATACCTCTATTGTGCAAATGATTCTGGTGGCTCAAGGAATAGCCAGAGTATTTCATGTGTTTATAGCAATGTGGTATCACAGCATCTTCATTTTTCACTCACCACAACATACCAGTATGAGATCTCTTGTCCATCAGACTGCTCTCTATTACATGAGTCATCTCTGGGCCATCTTTAGTAACCACAACTGAATTTACAGTTACATTTCAGGATTTTTTCTACTTTGTTCCTTGTCCATCACATTAGCTGAATTGCTGAAACTATTTTTGCCTTTTTTCCCCCCCACACAAGCTGTCCTATGCATTCAAGTCATCTTCCTTATGTTTTTGGATGGGATGGTTCAAGATTTCAGGCTTCCCCAATACCCTATCTTTGCTGTTCCATGATCAGCCACCAAGAGGGTACTTGTAACCCTCCCTAATTGGGTGGATTTGGGGCGAGTGGGAGAGTTAGAATTTCAACCCCGATTCCAAATTGTCTTGGAACTTGCCTAATTCCAGTTTTAATGGAGGTAGGATGAAGGAAGGGTGATTAAATCTCTCGAGGAATCAGGTCTGTTGTTGAACTTTTTAAGTGCCTCCATTTTAACAAGGCGCGAGGTTGTTCACACCGATGGGATTTTCCGGTCCATGGGTTTTCTGGCAGCATGGGGTGGATTCAATGGGAAATCACTTGCCTCCTCAGTCATTGAGAATTCACTGTTCCCCTCGTCATGAGAAACCCAACAGGAAAAAAGGTGAGAAATGCTGGACCCATAACATAAATGCATTTACAGCACGGTTTGTGGGCCAGGACCAGCAAGAGTGTTTCAATAACAAACTACCCTGGAAAACCAGCAACCCCGTCCAAAAATCTCAGTCCCCCATGATCACTTGCCCTGTCATGATCTCTCCGATCCCCACCTCCATAATCTCTGATCCCCAAAATTCACTTAAGCTCCTGATACTCCTTGTAATTATCACTATTCACTGCCTCCATCTATACTAAATCCACTTGTGCCTCAGTCATGCTCAACAGTTAGCCAAGTCAATTAATTAAACTAGCTGACAGGCGGAAAACCTGGGAACAAAAAGCAAACACACCGTACAGATTTAACTACCAGACGAGTGAGGAAGTGATACTCTTGGCCTTCCTGTCTATATTGTCTCCCCCGGAACCAGAATGCTCATCTCAGTAAATATTAGGGTCCATGACCCATGGTAAATTTCATCTACCCCACTCCAAATTCCTTCCTCAGCAGGTCAGCACTGCCAAGTTCTTAACCCTATCTTATTCAGGTTGTTTCTTCCCCTTTCTCTTTCTTGGTCTCTTGGTGTAAAATGCGAAGATGATTGGACTGGTGACTATTTCTCAATTCCCTGGTGGGAATGCCAATGCTTCAGAATTGGTTGAGAGTCTCTAGGAATTACAGATTAATCCCAAAGATACTATTGTGTGCAACCCAGGAGAATAATCATAGGCATGTCTAAAAAATGATCTTTTCTATTTGCTTTACACACTTTTGCTTTTAGTCATAAAATAATTGACAAAGTGAAGAAAAGGTAATTTGACTGAGAATCAAATATCATCCAATTGGCCAATGAATCATCTTTCTAAAACATTATTTCATGGGATGGGAGCGTCGCTAGCGAGGCCAACATACCATTAGTCTTTTTTACTGCCCACTGTACCTGCGCATTTACCTTCAGTGATTGATGCATGAGGGCACCAGGGTCTTGCTGAGTATCCACTTCTCTCAATTTTCACCGATTCAAATAACCTGCCTTCCTCTTTTTGCTACCGAGTGGATAACCTCACATTTGTTCACATTATACTGCACCTGCCATGCAGACGCCCACTTACTCAGCTTGCCCAAATCACACTGAAGCATCTCGGCATTCTTCTCACAGCTCACCCTCCCACCCAACTTTGTATCATCTGCAAATTTGGAGATAATACATTTAGTTCCCTTGTCCAACTCATTAATATATAATGTGAACAGTTGGGGTCCTAGCACAGATCTCTGTGGAACCCCACTAGTTACTGGCTGCCAATTGGAAAAAAAGACCCATTTATTCCAACTCTTTGCTTCCTATCTACTAACCAGCTTTCTATCCATCTCAAGACACTACCTGCAATCTCATGTGCTTTAACTTTACATAGTAATCTTCAATGTGAAACCTTGTCGAAAGCCTTCTGAAAGTCTAAATAAACCACGTCCCTCGGTTCTCCCTGGTGAACTCTACTAGTTGCATCCTCAGAGAATACCAGTAGATTTGTCAAGCATGATTTCCCTTTCATAAATCCATGCTGACTTTGTCTGCTAATACCACAGCTTTCCAAATATTGTGCTATGAAATCCTTGATAATGGACTCTAGCAACTTCCTTACTACTGATGTTAGGCTCACTGGTCTATAGTTCCCTGTTTTCTCTCTACCTCCCTTTTTGAATTGTGGGCTTACAGTAGCTACCCTCCAATCTGTAGGAACTATCCCAGAGTCCAAAGAATTTTGCAAAATGACTACCAATCGATCTACTATTCTAAGTACCCTGAGATGAAGATTATCAGGGCCCATAGATTTATCTGCCTTCAATCCCATTAATTTCCCCCAAACTATTTCTTTACTAATACTGATTTCCTTCAGCTTCTCACTAAAACTTGTGTTTCTCAGAACTTCCGGTACATTATTCATGTCTTTTTTTGTAAATACAGAAGCAAAGTACAAATTTAGTTCCTCAGCCATTTCTTTGTTCCCTGTTATGGATTCCCCCATTTCTGACTGTAAGGGACCTATATTAGCTTTTGTCAATCTTCTTCTCTGTACATACCTAGAGAAACTTTTACAGTCAGTTTTTTACCCTTGCTAGCTTTATCATACTCTATTTCCCCCTTCTTAAACAATCCCTTGGTCCGCCTTTGCTGAATTTTAAACTGCTCCGAATCCTCAAGCCTATTGCTTTCTCTTGCCAATTTGTACACTTCTTCTTTGAATCTAATACTATCTCTAATTTCCCTTGTAAGCCATGATTTTGCCACAGTTCCCTTTCCACTCTTGCGCCAAATAGGAATAAACAACTTTTGGAGTTCACCTATTCGTTCCTTGAATGCCTGCCATTGCCTGCCCACTGTCCTTCCTTTCAGTAATGTTTCCCAGTCCATCATAGCCGACTCATGCCTCATACAATCATAATGACCTTTATTGAGATTTAGGACCCTGATCTTAGAATCAACTATCTCACTATCCACCTTGATCAAGATTTCTATCATATTATGATCATTCACCCTCAAAGGTTCTCTCACAATTAGATTGCCAACTAATCCTTTCTCATTGCGCACTACCCAGTTCAAGATGGCCTGTTCCCTTGTTGGTTCCTCAATGTATTGTTCCAGAAAACCATCCTGTATACACTCTAGAAATTCCTCCTCTATTGTACTGTGACTAATTTGACTCACCCAATCTATATGCAGATGAAAGTCACCCATAATCACAGACGTTCCTGTCTAATGCTATTCCCAACATTACCAGTACAGTTTGGTGGTCTATATACCAACCCCATAAATGTTTTTTCCCCATTGGTATTCCTTAACTCGAACCATACGGATTCCACATCACCTGTGCTAATATATTTCCTCAATATTGTATCAATATCTTCTTTAATCAACAATGCAAGTCCATCATCTTTTCCTTTCTGTCTGTCCTTCATAAACACTGGCCCTCAATGTTTGGTTCCCATCCTTGGTCACCTTTGAGCCATGTGTCCATAATCCCAACTATATCATACCCCTTTACATTTACCTTTGCAACTAATTCATCCATTTTATTTTGAATGCTCCAATTGTTCAGGTACAAAACTTAAAGGCTAGTCCTTTTAACGTTTCTTGTCCTGTTACTACTGTTTTTTATTGTGTCCTTCTCAGATTCTGGTGCTTGATTTCCCTGCCTATCACTTTTCTCCTTGTTGTCTTTCTCTCTTCTTCTTGATGACCCTGCTCTGAATCCTTACATAGGTTCCCAATCTGCCTGCCATATCAGTTTATACCCTCCCCAACCACTCAAGCAAGTACCCCCCCAAAAGGTCCTGGTCCTGCCCAAGTGTAACCCATCCAGTGTGTACAGGTCCCACCTCCCCAGAACCAGTTCCATTGCCCCCAGGAATCTGAAACCTTCCCCCTCACAGCATATTTTCAGCCATGTATTCATCCTATTTATCCTTCTGTTCCTACTCTGATTAGCACATGGTACAAGTAGTAATCCTGAGATAACTACCTTTGAGGTCCTACTTTTCAACTTGCTTCCTAGCTCCTGTATTCTGCTTTTAGGACCTCATCCCTTTTTTTAACCTATGCCGTTTGTACCAATATGTAGCACGAAAATTGGCTGTTCACCCCTCCGCACTTCAGAATGTCCTGCAACCACTCTGCGGCATCCTTGACACTAGCACCAGGGAGGCAACATACTATCTTGGAGTCTCTTTCGCGGCTACAGAAACGTGTATCTATTCCCCACAGAATTGAATCTCCTATAACAATTGCATTTCTCCTCCTCTTGCTCCTCCCCTGTGCAGCAGAGCCAGCTGTGGTGCTATGAGTTTAGCTGCTGCTGTTATCCCCTGAGAGGCCATTCCCCTCAACAGTATCCAAAGCGGTATTTCTGTTTTGCAGGGAAATAGTCACAGGAGATTCCTGCACTGCCTGCCTAGCCCTCTTGCTCTGCTTGGTAGTCACCCATTCCCCTCCTGCCTATGGAATCTGAGCCTGTGGAGTGACCACCTCTCCATATGTGCTCTCCATGATACTCTCTGCCTTACAAATGCTCCACAGCGTCCCCAAACATCACTCCAACTCCGAAACTTGGGCTTCCAGGAGCTGTAGCTGGAGACATTTCCTGCAGTGATGCTGGTCCTGGGAACTGGAAACGTTCCTGGTCTCCCACATGGAGCAAGAAGAGCAAACCACGGCTGAGAGCTCTCTTGCCATGTCTAACCCCTTTTTTTTGTTCATTTGTGGGACTTGGGAAATCGCTGGCTGGCCAGTATTTATTGCCATTCCTAGATGTCCTTGAGAAAGTGGTGAGCTGCCTTCTTTAAATCAATCCTTTGAATACCAAATAATATAAACTAGAGCCCTTCTTCGCCACACTTTGTGACTATGGAATATGTTTCTTACAAACAATGAATTACAGAATGATATCTTAACAGTTATAACCAATTGTTATAGTAATTCCAACCCAACTGTACTCACCCAAACAGATGTTTAGATTCCCTCAGGAGATGTAAACTCGCACTCTGCTATTTCTTATAGTCTTCTAACCACCTGCTCTTAGATTCACTTTTTCTTTACTCCTTTATCATCCTGGTTTTGTTCCCTAACCGTTATCTTGTTTAGTTATTTCAATTTTAGCTATTTAAAGATTATCCCTAATATCAGTTACATAACAACCAATCTGCTTACCGCTTTCCTGTGAGGTCATTCTTGCATTGTTCAAATTGAGCACGCTCTAAACCTCATACTCCCTGAACCTCACACTCCCCAAACCTCACACTCCCCAAACCTCACACTTCCCAAACCTCACACTCCCCAAACCTCACACTTCCCAAACCTCACACTCCCCGAACATCACACTCCCCGAACATCACACGCCCCGAACATCACACTCCCCGAACCTCACACTTCCCAAACCTCACACTCCCCAAACCTCACACTCCCCGAACATCACACTCCCCAAACCTCACACTTCCCAAACCTCACACTTCCCAAACCTCACACTTCCCAAACCTCACACTTCCCAAACCTCACACTCCCCGAACATCACACTCCCCAAACTTCACATCCCCTGAACCTCACACTCCCCAAACCACACACTCCCCAACCCTCACATCCCCCGAACCTCACACCCCCCAAACCTCACACTCCCCGAACCTCACACTCCCCGAACCTCACACTCCCCGAACCTCACCCTCCCCAAACCTCACACTCCCCGGACCTCACACTCCCCGAACCTCACACTCCCCGAACCTCACACTCCCCAAGCCTCACACTCCCCAAACCTCACACTCCCCGAACCTTACACTCCCCGAACCTCACACTCCCCGAACCTCACACTCCCCAAACCTCACATTCCCCAAACCTCACACTCCCCAAACCTCACACTCCCCAAACCTCACACTCCCCTAACCTCACACTCCTCGAACCTCACACTCCCCAAATCTCACACTCCCCAAACCTCACACTCCCCGAACCTCACACCCTGCAAACATCGCACTTCCTGAACCTCACACTCCCCGAACCTCACACTACCCGAACCTCACACCCCCCAAAGCTCACACTTCCCGAACCTCACACTCCCCGAACCTCACACTCCCCAAACCACACACTCCCCAAACCTCACACTCCCCAAACCTCACACTCCCCAAACCTCACACTCCCCAAACCTCACACCCCACCGAACCTCACACTTCGCAAACCTCATACCCCCGAACCTCACACTCCCCAAACCTCACACTCCGCAAACCCCATACTCCCCAAACCTCACACCCTCAGAACCTCACACTCCACCACACCTCACACGCCCCCAGCCTCACACACCCTGAACCTCACACTCCCCAAACCTCACCCTCCCCCAGCCTCACACTCCCCAAAGCCACACTCCCCAAACCCCACATTCCCCAAACCTCACACTCCCCAAACCCAACACTCCCCAAACCTCACACTCCCCAAACCTCACACTCCCCAAACATCATAGCCTCCAAACCTCGCACTCCCCAAACCTCACACTCCCCAAACCTCACACTCCCCAAACCTCACACTCCCCAAACCTCACAGTCCCCGAACCTCGCACTCCCCAAACCACACACCCTCTGAACCTCACACTCCCTGAAACCTCATACCCCCCAAACCTCTCACTCCCCAAACCTCACGCCCCCCAAACATCACATTCCTCCAGCCTCACACTCCCCAAACCTCACACTCCCCGAACATCACACTCCCCAAACCTCACACTCCCCAAACCTTACACCCTATGAACCTGACACTCCCCCAGCCTCACACTCCCTGAAACCTCACACTCCCCAAACATCACATTCCCCCCAGCCTCACACTCCCCAAACCTCACACTCCCCCAGCCTCACACTCCCTGAACCTCACACTCCCCAAACCTCATACTCCCCGAACCTCACACTGCCCAAACCTCACACTCTCCGAACCTCACACTCCCCGAACCTCACACTGCCCTAACCTCACACACCCCGAACATTACACACCCTCAGCTTCACACTCCTCAAACCTCACACTCCCCAAACCTCACACTCCTTGACCCTCACACTCCCACAGCCTCACACTCCCCAAACCTCACACTCACGCAGCCTCACACTCCCTGAACCTGACACTCGCCCAGTCTCACACTCCCCAACCCTACACTCCGCAAACCTCACACTCTCCAAATTTCACACTCCCTCAACCTCACACTCCCCCAACCTCACACTCCCCCAGCCTCACACTCCCCAAAGCCACACTCCCCAAACCCCACATTCCCCAAACCTCACATTCCCCAAACCTCACACCCTCTGAACCTCACACTCCCCCAGCCTCACACTCCCCGAACCTCACATACCCCTAACCTCGCATCCCCCCAACCTCACACTCCCTGAATCTCACACTCCCCGAACCTCAAACTCCCCGAACCTCACATTTCTTGTCGGTCCCTGAGCCTCACGCTCCCTTTATCCTCCACTCCCAGAAGAGTTTCCCTCGCAGGTCTGGTGCTATCTGCTCCCCGAAGGTAAGTGAGGGCCCCAAGCCTCGCCCTCTCTTTAACCGTCTGCTCCCAGAAGAGTGTCCCTTGCTTGGGAGGGCGGTGGGGGGTTTGCAGGTCATGCTATTCCCATGCATCTACTGCCCTTGTCCTTACAGATGGTAGAGGTCTCAAATTTGGAAGGTGTTGTTAAAGGAGCCTTAATAAGTTTTTGCACTGCATCTTGTAGATGGTACCGTGAGAGTGGACAACAAATGGTTGGATATGGAATTGGAGCAGTTATCGGCAGGAGGTCTGGGGCGGCACGGTGGCACAGTAATACAGTAGTTAGCACTGCTGCCTCACAGCACCAGGGTCCTGTGTTCGATTCCTGGCTTGGGTCACTGTCTGTGTGGAGTTTGCACATTCTCCCCGTGTCTGCGTGGGTTTCGCCCGGGTGCTCCGGTTTCCTCCCACAGTCCAAAGATGTGCAGGTTAGGTGGATTGACCATGCTAAATTGCCCCTTAATGTCAGGGGGATTAGCAGGGTTAATGCATGGGGTCAAGCGGATGGAGCCTGGGTGGGATTGTAGTCGGTACAGACTCGATGAGCTGAATGGCCTCCTTCTGCACTGTAGGAATTCTATGATTCTATTCTGTGAAGTCATGTGCTGAAGCCTCCAGGGTTATGTCCATCCAGAGTAGCAGCTGACAGTGCTGATGTGTAAGCCGCTAAGGAAGAACTAGGTCCAACATCACATGTTATTGACACAGCTTGGAATGTGAACTCATTAATGTCGGCAATGGGGCCTGCAAACCCTCATTAAATTGCAACTTGGTAAAGCACATTGGTACATGGCCGCTGCATGCCACCATGATAACAAGTGTGTTTCATTCAAGGCTTCATGTATGTAAGACTAAATTATTTCAAATGCACAACAACAATGCTTTTAACATTGTATTGTATCCCAAGATGCTGCAGAGGAACACTATTCAACAGATTTGGTGCTGTGCCACAGATGGAGATATTGGGAGAGGTGACCAAAAGCTTGGTCAAAAAGATAGTTTTTGAAGAGTGAATTAAAGGAGGAGGGAGAGTGAGAGGGATAGAGAGATTTAGGGAGGGAATTCCAGAGTTAGGGATTAAGCAAATTAAACCATGGCTATCAATGGTGCAGCAAAGGAAAATGGAATGCACAAGGGTTCAGAGCTGAAGGACTGCAGAGCTCTCAGTTGGTAGGTGCATTACCTAGTATGTTACTGAGGCAAACAGGCAAGAGTGATCCCAAATTCTGCGACCGGTCAACGTTGAGTTAGTTCAGCTCACCAGTACTGATGATAGAGATACTATAATTGATCTTCACACTCCTTGGGCACGTTTACCGGCCCTTCAAGCCACGCTCCGGCTGCAGCGAGGTCAGAGAATTTGGCGCCCAGCCAAATCTCCGTCCACTGCAGCAGGATGGGAAAATTCCGCCGACGTGAAGAGCCATAACATTCTGGCCTTAGTGTAGAGAGGGGTAATATTCCTTTGGGGGTAATAGTCCTTTCTTAAGCTTCATCCTGACGATGCTGGACAGTCTTTAAGCAGGCATGTTGGATGAGGAAAGGATGAGACTTGACTCTGATAATTCCTTCCCGCCAGGGAGGGAGTCTTCAGGCCAATAATACAATGAAGAAAGTCCTTTCTGCCTATTGGAAAGCTCAGATTGTAATGAAAATGTAATAACAAAAAAGTGGTTATTTACATAATGGTTCATTGTATAAATGCACTGAGCCACAGACATCAGGAAAGGTACCCAATTGAATCAATATATTAACAATGAAATGAAGTTTCCTTTTATGTTAAACCCTATTCTCTCACAGACACATGAAACCAGAAACACAGAACCTAGACCCGTATGTGAACATATAAACATAGGAATTAGAGTAAGCCACTCGGCCCCTCGAGCCTGCTCTGTCATTTAATAAGATCATGATAGATCTAACTAACCTCAACTCTACATTCCCACCTACCCTCATAACCTTTCACCCTCTTGCGTATCCATAATCTATCTCGCTCGACCTTAAAAAATATCCAAAGACTCTGCTTCCACTGCCTTTTGAGGAAAAGAGTTCCAAAGACTCACAATCCTCTGAGAGAAAATAAATTCCCCTCCTTTCTGTCTTAAATTGGATGACCCCTTATTTTTAAACAGTAACCCCATGTTCTAGATTCTTCCACAAGAGGAAACGTCCTCTCCACAACCGTCAACAACACACTTCAGGATCTTATATGTTTCAATCAAGTCTAAACTCCAGTGGATAAAAGCATATTCTGTGTAAGACAGCCCGCCCATTTCAGGTACTGGTCTAAAATACCTTCTCTGAACTGCTTCCAATGCATTTACATCATTCCTCAAATTAGGAGACCAGATGTTGTCTCACCAATACATCATATAACTGAAGCATAACCTCCTTATTTTTGTATTTGATTCCCCTCACAATAAATGATAACATTCTATCAGCTTTCCTAATTATTTACTGTACCTGCGACTAACCTTTTGCGCTTCATGAAGTGGAACATTTAGATCCCTCTGCACTCCAGAGTTCTGCAATCCCCCTCCATTTAGATAATATGCTTCTTTTTTATTCTTCCTGCCAAAATGGACAATTTCAATTTTCCCACATTATACTCAATTTGCCAGATCTTTGCC
The DNA here is from genome assembly GCF_964213995.1 of Mustelus asterias. Taxonomy (NCBI): domain Eukaryota; kingdom Metazoa; phylum Chordata; class Chondrichthyes; order Carcharhiniformes; family Triakidae; genus Mustelus; species Mustelus asterias. The sequence goes on along the minus strand of NC_135803.1, from coordinate 71,933,069 downwards.
CACTCATTTAACCTGTCCATGTCCCTTTGTAGCCTTCTTATGTCCCCTTCACATCTTATTTTCCTACCTATCAGCCTTTAGCAACCGTACCTTTGGTCCCTTCATTCAAGTGATTTATATAAGTTGTAAATACTTGAGGCCCCGGCATTGATCCCTGTGGCACACACTCATTACATTTTTGCCAACCAACCAGAAAAAGATCCTTTTTTTGCCAACTCAGTTTCTGTTAGCGAGCCAATCTTCTATCCATGCCAATATGTTACCCCCTACTCCATGAGCTTTTATTTTTTACAATAACTTTTAATGTGGCATCTTTATCTTAACATGGAACAGCAGAAACATGTACTCTAGAACAACAGAAGGGCAGAACCACATAACTGTGCATCATAGAACCACAGAAATATAGAACCTCAGACAATAGCCAAAAGAGAACATGCTGGAAAATCTCAGCAGGTCTGGCAGCATCTGTAAGGAGAGAAAAGAGCTGACGTTTCGAGTCCAGATGGACTCAAAAAATTGGCTCCTTTCTCTCCTTACAGATGCTGTCAGACCTGCTGAGATTTTCCAGCATTTTCTCTTTTAGTTTCAGATTCCAGTATCTGCAGTAATTTGCTTTTACCTCAGACATTAGGATATTCAGAAATGTAGAACCTAGAACCAGAAAACAACAGAGGTTTAAACACAGAAGGAGGCCATGATTATTTTGGCCCTTTATCAGAATAACCCAAATTTAATCCCACTGCCCTGTTTTTCCCCTAACACTGTCCTCTCTTGCAAATGATCTGCGATTGCGGCTTTAACTACTCCCACATCAAAGCTTTTCATATTCCAATACATTCTAAAATAATAATACCCATTTTCAATTGTTCTTGAAAAAGTATAACATTTTTGCAGCCCATAAGCCACCAGTCATAAAAAACATAAGAATATAAAAAATAGGCATGAGACTAGGCCATTTGACCACATGAACTTGCTCCACCATGCAATAAGATCACGACTGCCCTGATTGGGGTCTTATCTCCACTTTGCTGTCTACTCTCCATAATCCTTGATATCCCCTGCAGCTTGAAAATCTGTCTAACTCAGCCTTGAATGAATTCATTGACTCAGCCTCCATCAGCCTCTACAGAGGAGAATTCCAAAGGTTAATGACCCTCTAGAGTGGAAAGTCCTCCTCGTCTCCATTTGAAATGAGAGACCCTCTTATACTGAAGCTCTGCCCCATGAGAAGCGACATTCTCTCAACATCTACCCTATCAAACCCACCCTAGAAACTTGTATGTTTCAATAAGATCACCTCTTATTCTTCCAAATTCTAATGAGTATAGGCCCTACCTGCCCACACTTTCCTCATAAGACGAACTCTTCATCCCGAGAATCAATCTAGTGGATCTTCTATGAACTGCATTCAATGCAAGTATATCCTCCCTTATATAAGGACATCAGAATTGTATACATTACTTGAGGTGCGGTCTCACCAATGCCTAGTTCAGTTATAGCAAGGTTTTCTTACTTTTTTGCTCCATCTTCCTTGCAGCAAGCCTCAGTATCCCTTAGATGGCTAGGATTATCTACTTGCACATTATTGGGCTTTATAAAACATAAATGTGATATTTATTGTGTTAAATATTTTGCCAAAAATCCAAATATTAATGGGTAGTTAATGGTGAAGGCCTCATTGTCTAATTCAGCTCCCACTCCTCTGGTTCTGGGATCCACCTGGCAAAAGGAATTGGGTTGATGTGACCAGCAGCTCATCCTTTAGCCTCCCTTAAAGGAGAAAGGGACAAAATACTCCCCTTCACCTGGCCTGTGTGGGACATTGTATCTGACTTTCCAATCTCTCAAAAGGAGAGTGGGACCATATCTCTGCCTGGCATTGCCAATTTATGTCAATACCAGCCTGGGTATATATTGTTGGAACCCAGGGTTGCCAACTTTTGAGGGGGTTAATGGAAACTGCTGATTTTCTGATGTGTGAATAATTTATTTTGCTTCAGACGAGTGTAATCTTATTTTCCCCTGCAGTGCTATCCGAGCTATGCGGTTAGGTAAACAGACTGGCGCCAGTGCCGAGGGGCACCGATTCATTGAATACAATAACAGCAATGTAATCCTCCAATGGAAATGTCTAAAGTAAAATATTCCATTTCATTTTATAAATGTAATAAATTAGGCCATTGGCAAAATTATTATAGGCATAGCAGAAAGAGCTAAGATATATTTAGGATGCAATTTTCCAAAGTCTCGCAAACTTAAGAAAGACAAATGTACATATTTCTTAGGCTCTAGTGAGTGAAATGTATCAGAAAGCCATTAATATAATCAACAGGGTTTATTCAAAAGGGTGCATTTTAATTTAATGACTTTGTGTTCGCCTCTTCTGCAGCCGACTGAGAAATGTCAAATTCTGCATGATTAACAGGAACAGAAGACACTGGATAAAAAGGGAATGATTCACTCCTGTATAGTGCTGCATGGTTTGTGTGTCCAGTGTCAGCTTCTGTACATGAAACGTACACTGTGGGTAAAAAGGAATGATTCATTCCTGTTTAGCACTGTATGGTTTATGTGTGTCTCATTACAAGCTCCTGTACATGTACAGCACCCGTTAGATAGAAGGGAACAAAATCACTTCTGTGTGGTGCTGAGGCCAATTTTCTATTTCATAACACAAGGTACTGAAGTGTTCCTCTCACCATTATCCTGCCTGAGGTCAATATTGTTTGAAGCTGAAGCTTTTAGGTCAGACTGGGGTACCAGCTGAAACATCCATAATGTTCTGTGGCCATTATGGCAGTGAGCACCACCATTGTGGGACCACCACGTCACATCTCTCATCCTCCATTGGAATAGAGAGTCATTCGTCCAGGTTTGCTGCTGACACTGGCCGGGATTCTGTGATGTTGTTCGCCCCTCCGCCGCTCCCAATGAGAATGGAAAATCTGGCACTCAGCCAAAGCTTCATTCACAGTAGCGGGACTGGAGAATCCCAGCTGTGGACGAGATTGGAGAATCCCAGTCACTAAGTTAGGTGGTATATAAATGAGGCAGATGGGGCAAAGTATTGTGAAGGGACATTGATAGATTAAGTGAATGGACAGTATTGCTCTAGATGGTGTTCAGTGTGGGAAAGTGTGATCCACTGAAGAAACACTTTAGAAAGGTAGGTCAGGATATTTTCGAAATGACGAGTAGCTGGAACTCCAGAAGACCAGACTTGTCCAAATGCAGAAATGATTAAAAACTAGTGAACAGATACAAAAACATTTTGAAAAGGCTAATTGGAATAAAAAGAATTGGAAATGACACAACAGTTCCTACAGTTATATTGAGTTCTGTTGGAACTGTGTCTGGAAACTGCATCTCAGGAGGAATCTGGGAAGAGATGCAATGATGATTTTTTCATTCATTCTTGGGATGTGGGTATCGCTGGCTAGGCCAGAATTCATTGCCCATCCGTAATTATCCTTGAGGAGGTAGTGGTGACCTGTCTTCTTGAACCACTGCAGTCCATGTGATGTAAGGATTCACCAGAATTGGATCAGTGCTAAAGGGTTAAATTATAAGGACAAGTTTCAAAGGAGGAGCTTATCTTCTCGAATGTATGGAAGATTAAGGGGTGATTTAATTGAAGTGTTTAAAACAATTGAATAATTTTATGGTTATAGATAAACTATTTCCTCTGGCGGGAATAGTGCAGAACTATGGGGAGGTGGTGGCATAGTGATATTGTCACTGGACCAGTATTCCACAACCCAGGATAATCCTCTGGGGACCTGGGTTTGAATCCCACCATGGCAAATGGTGAAATTTGAATTGAATAAATATCTGGAATTAAAAATCTAATGACCATGAAACAATTGTTGATTGCCCTAAAAACCCAAGAGGTTCATTGATGCCGTATGGGAAGGAACTTTGCCGTCCTTACCTGGTCTGGTCTACATGTGACTCCAGATCCACAGTGATGTAGTTGACTCTTAAATGCCTCCTGGAGGACAATTAGGGATGGGCAATAAATGCTGGCTCAGCCAGCGGCACCCACATGAAAGAATAAAAAGAAAACAACGGAACATTACCTTATAATCAGAGTTGGGCCTTTTAGAGTAATGTCTCACAAAAGGTAGTGAAATCCTGGAACTCTCTCTCCCAAAATGCTGTTGAGGTCAACTGAAAAAGTCAAAACTGAGATTGATTGACTTAATATAGAATTCGGCTATGATCTAATTCTAATTGAATCTAACAGAACAGATTTGAGGGGCTGAATGGCCTACCTTTTTTGTTCCTATGTTCCTACGTTATTCTATTCCCAGGGTAGAAATGCCAATTACTAAGGGACATAGGTTTAAGGTAAAAGGGGAAATGTTTAAAGGAGATGTGAGAGGCAAGCTTTTTATACAGAGGATGGTGGTAAGTACCTGGAAAGCACTGCCAGAGGAGGTGGTAGAAGCAGATAGAATAGCAACATTTAAGAGGCACCTTGACAAATACACGAATGGGCAGGGAATAGAGGGATACAGACCCATGTAGAGTCAAAAGGTTTTTAGTTTAGAAAGGCGTCATGTGTCGGTGTAGGCTTGGTAGACCGAAGGGCCTGTTCCTGTGCTGCACTGTTCTTTGTTCTTTATAGTATTTCATAGTGAAATCTATTTTGAGATTTTATCCACTTAATTTACTCAAATCCCTCTGAAATTATCGGTCTTGCCAACATTTAGCAGCCAAATTTACTTTTGGTTCCCAAGCTGGATAAATAATACTCCCTTATTATAAGTCTTAAGCGTGGATTTTCTTCTGCCATCCTACTTAAAATTTGATGTGATGGATAGGTGAGGATTCTATGAATGGGTTAACCTGAATGGTCTGCAATCTGTTTGCCCAAAATCATGTTGTACAGTAATGTACACAAACCCTCAGAACTCAAGAACAAAGATCTCCATACATATCAAGAGATCAAATCTTACATATGATAGTGAGTCTTCAAGGCAGATTTGGATAGGAAGAATAACTCCTTTGATCTCAATCTGCCACAGCATGTTTTGATTATAGTTTACCTGGGACACAGGGAGGAGGCTAAGGAAGATACAAGGGGAACGATCACTTCAACCTAGTTCTCAAATCCAGGTAAATATTGAGCACAATTCAATGCCAAAACTACTGACTGTGAAAACTAAGAGAAATGCAACATCAAACACTCCCAGCTTACATAAAGTATTTGTGAGATTCATAATAAAGTTCCTTCTACACTTTCTCATCAAACTTTCTCTTGCATTTACAGCATTGGTTACACAGGGAGTAAAGCTTCCTCTAGACGAACCCATTGGTCACACCTACAGGATAAATCTTCTTGCACTGCACCATGAAATATTCCAAGATCAGGCTAATAGAGACAAACTCCCCCACATTGTCCCAACAAAACCCTCTTAGTGCAGTGACAGATTGGGTTAGATAAGGAGTAAAACTCTTGCTGCACTGCCCCATCAAAAGCTTTTGGCTCAGATTTGGCACAGGCTCAATACAGAGTAAAGTTCCCTCCAAGCTGTCCCAATAATATTCCAGACGCCAACTCCAATGTATTCTCCAGCATTGATGTGCCATTATCTTTCCCCATGCTTTGGTACATCTGAATGACAGCCTCCACCAATTGGGAAATGTTTTCAGAATTCAGTCCATTAATCCTGCACCCGCTCGCCAATGAGAATGAGCACCGAGTGCCATTCTCCTGCTTCTCCCCGTAACCCTGCACATCCTTGCTGTTCCGATAATAGTCTAATTCCCCTTGGAATGCTTCTATTGAAGCTGCCGTCACCACACTCGCAGGCAGTGCATTCCGGACCCTAACCACTCATCACATAAAAATGTTTGCCTTATGTCTCATTTGCTTCTTTTACCACTTACTTTAACTCTGTGCCCTCTCCATTCTCAATCCTTTCACAAGTGGTAATAGTTCCTCCCTCTTTATTCTGTCCAGCTCCCTCATGATTTTGAATACCTCTAATAAATCTCTTCTTAGCCTTGTTTTCTCCAGTCCTAACATTTCTCAGGAACCATTCTCATGAATCTTTCCTCCAATCTTCCCAATGCCTTCACATCCTTCCTGAAGCGTGGCTCCAAGAACTGGATGCCATACTCCAGCTGAGGCTGTCTTACATAAGTTCAACTTAATTCCTTGGTCTTACTCTGTACCCTATTTATTAGGGTACACTAGACACTGGGACACTGTATACTTTATTAACTACACTCTCAACCCGTCCTGCCACCTTCAATAACTTAGGCACATATACGTTCAGGTACCTCTGCTCCTGCAACCTGTAACATCTTTATTTGATGTTATCTCTCTATGTTCTTCTTACCAAAATGTAATTCATTAGTACTTCACTGCCTTAAATAAACTTAGAGCTTCTTTGAATTGATACTAATATTGTACTGACTGGTAATATTTCCAGTTGGGTACAATTGAGTGGCAGAGAACGCCAAGATTCAGGAATCTTTAAACCACAATTAAATCGGAACATTTACTGGAACTATTGCTGGTACATGGGATGGAATTCTGGTAACCAATATTATAATGAGCAAATTCCTGTGTCAGTGCAATAACATTTATGTTACTATGAATAGCAAGTGTCATGACAGAACTCCAGTTTGTACTGAAAACTAACCTTTGGCCCAACAAGTCTGTACCTCTCGCTATTTCATGTACATTTTGATCATCTTAAGACACTCTCTAATTCCAGGGCAGTACGTCCGAATGTGCCACTGGCTCCATTAAGAACTGCCCAAATTCGCAGATTTTGACCCAACATCACAAACTGACTGACTCAACTCAAACGTGTTATGTTCCTCACATATGATATTCCAGTGTTCCCAATGGGAGAGAGGAACGATAATGTCCATCAAAATATTCAACCTCTGACCGTTATGAGCCCAGAACCTCTGGTCCTGTTCTTAATTAAATATTTGTCCAGTTGTTTTTTAAATGACCTAATCGATCCACTCTGGCAGCAATAGTCAGGAGGTTCATAGATTCATAGAACCCTACAGTGCAGAAAGAGGCCATTCGGCCCATCAAGTCTGCACCGACCACAATCCCACCCAGGCCCTACCCCCATATCTCTACATATTTTACCCGCTAATCTCTCTAACCTACTCATCTCAGGACACTAAGGAGCAATTTATCATGACCAATCAATCTAACCCGCACATCTTTGATGTATCATTACTTGACATATTCCAATGCGATTCCACTGTCTGCTATTTTAATGAAGAAGTAAGTGTAATACAAGCTTCTTAAGTAGGATGAGGGTGATGTTGGCAAAGCTGCAACCATTGTCCATCTCTGGTTGGCCAAAGAGGTGACAGTGGTCCATCTCCTTGAAATAGGGTTGCCAATCCACCGGGATTGGCCTGGAGTCTCCAGGAATTGAAGGTCAATCTCCAGAACTTTTGTGTGCAATCCTGGGGAAAAATCATTAGGATATTAAAGAAGTTTGTTTGCTCCATCATCTTCTTTGAACATTACTCTTTAGCAGATATAAAAATGTTGAAACTGGGAGAAGAGACTGTTTGGCTGTCAGTCAAGGGTCATCTAATTGGGCAATGAGTCTTTTTGTTTGGCCTAGGAAGGCAGTACGTCACAGGGATGGATGTGTTGGCCACTTAATGACTGGAGCATGGGAGGAAGTCATGTGAAAAAACCTCCAGAAATACATTTAATCACAGTTGGTAACCTTGAACTGTTGCAGGTCTGGTGGTGATTGTTTTTCCACTATGGTGTTAGGCAGTAAATTCCAGGACTTTGATCCAGCAATGATGAGGGAACATTAAGAAATGTCTAAATTTGGAAGGCATGACTTGGAGGGGAATTTATATTTGATAGTGTTGCCATGGCATTTGCTGCTTTTGTCCATTCTCAGGGGTAAAGTTCCAGGGAAGGGAGGTCTTTTCAGTGTAACTTTGCTGCAGTATATCCTGTAGATTGTATATAGTAAGAAGTCTCACAACACCAGGTTAAAGTCCAACAGGTTTATTTGGTAGCAAATACCATAAGCTTTCGGAGCAATGCTCCTTCGTCAGGTGGAGTGGTCTCTGTTCTCAAACAGGGCACAGACACAGAAATCAAATTACAGAATACTGATTAGAATGCAAATCTCTACAGCCAGCCAGGTCTTAAATGCACAGACAATGTGGGTGGAGGGAGCATTCAACACAGGTTAAAGAGATGTGTATTGTCTCCAGACAGTACAGCTTGTGAAATTGTGCAAGTCCAGGAGTCAAGCTGTGGGGGTTACTGATAATGTGACATAAATCCAACATCCCGGTTTAGACCGTCCTCATGTGTGCGGAACTTGGCTATCAGTTTCTGCTCAGTGACTCTGCGCTGTCGTGTGTTGTGAAGGCCGCCTTGGAGAACGCTTACCTGAAGATCCAAGGCTGAATGCCCGTGACTGCTGAAGTGCTCCCCCACAGGAAGAGAACAGTCTTGCATGGTGATTGTCGAGCGGTGTTCATTCATCCGTTGTCGTAGCGTCTGCATGGTTTCCCCAATGTACCATGCCTCGGGACATCCTTTCTTGCAGCGTATCAGGTAGACAACGTTGGCCGAGTTGCAAGAGTAGGTACAATGTACCTGGTAGATGGTGTTCTCACGTGAGATGACGGCATCCGTGTTGATGATCCGGCACGTCTTGCAGAGGTTGCTGTGGCAGGGTTGTGTGGTGTCATGGTCACTGTTCTCCTGAAGGCTGGGTAGTTTGCTGCGGACAATGGTCTGTTTGAGGTTGCGTGGTTGTTTGAAGGCAAGAAGTGGGGGTGTGGGGATGGCCTTGGCGAGATGTTCATCTTCATCAATGACAAGTTGAAGGCTCCAGAGGAGATGCCGTAGCTTCTCCGCTCCGGGGAGGTACTGGACGACAAAGGGTACTCTGTCCACCGTGTCCCGTGTTTGTCTTCTGAGGAGGTCGGTGCGGTTTTTCGCTGTGGCACGTCGGAACTGTTGATCGATGAGTCAAGCGCCATATCCTGTTCTTATGAGGGCATCTTTCAGCGTCTGGAGGTGTCTGTTGCGATCCTCCTCATCAACACGGATGCCATCATCTCACGTGAGAACACCATCTACCAGGTACATGGTACCTACTCTTGCAACTCGGCCAACGTTGTCTACCTGATACGCTGCAAGAAAGGATGTCCCGAGGCATGGTACATTGGGGAAACCATGCAGACGCTACGACAACGGATGAATGAACACCGCTCGACAATCACCAGGCAAGACTGTTCTCTTCCTGTGGGGGAGCACTTCAGCAGTCACGGGCATTCAGCCTTGGATCTTCAGGTAAGCGTTCTCCAAGGCGGCCTTCACGACACACGACAGCGCAGAGTCACTGAGCAGAAACTGATAGCCAAGTTCCGCACACATGAGGACGGTCTAAACCGGGATGTTGGATTTATGTCACATTATCAGTAACCCCCACAGCTTGACTCCTGGACTTGCACAATTTCACAAGCTGTACTGTCTGGAGACAATACACATCTCTTTAACCTGTGTTGAATGCTCCCTCCACCCACATTGTCTGTGCATTTAAGACCTGGCTGGCTGTAGAGATTTGCATTCTAATCAGTATTCTGTAATTTGATTTCTGTGTCTGTGCCCTGTTTGAGAACAGAGACCACTCCACCTGACGAAGGAGCATTGCTCCGAAAGCTTATGGTATTTGCTACCAAATAAACCTGTTGGACTTTAACCTGGTGTTGTGAGACTTCTTACTGTGCTTACCCCAGTCCAACGCCGGCATCTCCACATCATGATTGTATATAGCACCGCTGCGTGTACCAATGATGGAGGAGATGGATAGGAATTAAATAACCATGGGACCAATCTTGCAAACAATGATGTTGTGTGCCTTGTGTGTTATTGTAGCTACAATCATCAAAGCAAATTTAATTGAATGTTGTGGATGCTGGAAGGGCAGCTGGTGGGATCAAGAGGTGAGCCAGTAATTCCAGGTTCGAGTTCCACCCCAGGAATTGGTGACCAAGGAAGGTGTATTCATAACACGGTCAAACAGGTTGATTGTGTCAAGCTGCAAATGGCTGGTGGTCAGAGTGGGAGAGAAACCTGGTCGGCCATGCTTGATGTGGAGTGGTGTCCCCTCAATCTATAAGCCCCTGGCGACAGACTTGCAAACTGATCATTCCAGTCTCTGTCAAGGTCTTGGATTTGATATGGTTGGCCCAGTAAATCATCTAGTCAACAAGGATCTCCCCAGTGATGTTAGTAGTGTTGAACTTGGTGATGATGATGCTGGCGGAGGACGCTTGACAGTTCATGCGTGAATGTTATCCAGGTGGTACAGTAGACTGGGCAGTTTTGTTATAGGGTGAGTTATGCTGAATACTATGAAATCATCAGTCACAATCCTGACCTTATTGTGGAAGGAAGATCATTGATGAAGAGGCTGAAGATGGAAGAGGTGTGGGTATCTCATTGTGGAATACCTCCAGTGATATGCTGGAGCTGAGATGGGAACCTGGAGCTTCTGGCTCAACTGAAGTCAGTACCTCTAAACTTATTCCCACTTAATGTGCACACATAAGAAGTGGACGACGGGCTATGAATTTTCCTCTATTAAAATCAATAGAGGGAAATATCCAGCCAGCAGACGCATTTATTCTTGCTGCATTCCTGTAGTGTGTAAGCTATTTTGCTCTGAGAAAAGGATCAGGAAATCTGTTCCTACATGCGGGTGAATTGCTACGTGCAGTTTTAGGTACCCGCCCTTCAAATAGACACTGAAAGATTAGAGAGGGTTCAGTAAAGAAAAATAAAGAGAATGCTAGGGCCAGAATTGTAGATTAAGAGGGTTGCTTGACAGATTGAATTGGAAAAGTGAGTGCTGACAGGGAACAGGATCCAGGACTTTACAATACCGAGGGATATTAAAGGTATAAGCAGATCAATTAAGCAAAACTATTAGCACAAAATATTACAAATGCTTACTGAAGATCTGTGCATTAAATCTAGTCACTTCCAAAGCCACATTGGTCTAGTACAGCAATTCATTAATCAGACCATTCATTAACCAGGGGTAGGAGACCAGACCATTCATTAATCAGGGGTAATGGACCAGACCATTCATTAATAAGGGGTAATGGACCAGACCATTCATTAATCAGGGACCAGACCATTCATTAATCAGGGGTAGGAGACCAGATAATTTATTAATCAGGGGACCAGACTATTCATTAACCTGGGAACCAGACCATTCATTAATTAGGGGACCAGACCATTCATTAATCTGGGGACCAGACCATTCATTAATCAGGGAACCAGACCATTCATTAATCAGGGGTAGGAGACCAGATAATTCATTAATCTGGGGATCAGACCATTCATTAATCAGAGGACCAGACTATTCATTAATCTGGGGACCAGACTATTCATTAATTAAGGGACCAGACCATTCATTAATCTGGCGACCAGACTATTTATTAATCTGGGGACCAGTCCATTCATTAAATAGGGGACCAGATAATTCATTAATCAGGGGACCAGACCATTCATTAATCAGGGGACCAGACTATTCATTAATCTGGGGACCAGACCATTCATGAATTAGGGGACCAGACCATTCATTAATCTGGGGACCAGACCATTCATGAATCAGAGGTAAGTGGCCAGACCATTCATTCATCTGTGGACCAGACCATTCATTAATTAGGGGACCAGATAATTCATTAATCAGGGGACCAGACCATTCATTAATCAGGGGTAGGAGACCAGATAATTCATTAATCAGGGGACCAGACTATTTATTAATCTGGGGTCCGGACCATTCATTAATCAGAGAACCAGACCATTCATTAATCAGGGAACCAGACTATTTATTAATCTGGGGTCCGGACCATTCATTAATCAGGGAACCAGACCATTCATTAATCTGGGGACCAGACCATTCATTAATTAGGGGACCAGATAATTCATTAATCAGGGGACCAGACCATTCATTAATCGGGGCAGAGCACCAGTCTACTCATTGGGCAGGGGACTGTGTCTTACACTTATGTAGTGGAGGAGATCAAAAGCCATTGACTGGGCCTCAGTCACGACAGGAATCTGAATTGGTTTATGTCTGTGGGACTGATCAGTCATTGCAGCAATTGGATACAAGAGTTTGGTAATTACTGCAATTCAATCTATCAGTCAGTGAAGCAATTACAGGGCATCACTCGGCACAGTGATGTGGATAGCGCCAGGCAGCAGAGATTGGTTATTGCTAGAATCAGATGCAAGAGACAGGCCATTAGACTAATCAGGGGCTGAATATCTGTCATTACAGTAGCCAGTTATAGAACATCAATCATTACTGAAGTCATGATTGATGACTTCATATCATGACTTCAGCCACAACATTAGTCAGCAAACGTCTCTATCTAGCAGTCACATCTTCACAACCTTTCTTTTCTGCCTCTTTTTTCTCCACTCTCCTTGTTTGGATGGTGCTAAGTTATGCTGGGGCTCAGCTCCCTGGGGGCTGGAGTCTAAATGCCATTTTGTTCATTTTTTCATGGTATGTGGGCATTACTGGCAAGGTCAGTATTTGCTGCCCATCCCAAAAGACCCTTGAGAAGATGGTAGTGAGCCACCTTCTTGAACCCCCATGTGATGTAGATACATCCACAGTGCTGTTAGGAATTGAGTCCCAGAGTGTGAGCCTCAATACTGAGTGAGGGAGAAATTGGAGTGGAATTGCCACCAAACTGGACTCTCGCAACTCCATTTGTCTTTTCCAGTTGGAGGTCACTCACTCACAACTGGAACTCGGGAATTTGACCAATTTCTGCCCTCCCTCACCGCCACTGAGCCAATTGTAGTGCCCCTCCTAGTTAGATTGGATAACGAGGCAACAAATGGTATAAATTAAATTCACATTTTGCACTTGATTTCTAGGTAGTGAACATCACCCATTTACACGTTTACACCCATTGATCAGTAGCACCACCACAGACCAAGCTGGCCAGGTTCTAAAGGACATATCTGTATGACTGGGACTTCAGTAGGTGGTGAGGGAACCAACAAGAGGGAAAAACGTACTTGACCTCATCCTCACCAACCTACCTGCTGCAGATACATTTGTCCATGACAGAGTATTGGTAAGAGTGACCACCACATGGTTTATGTGGAGACAAAGTCCCAGCTTCACATTGAGATACCTTCCATCCTGTTGTGTGGCTCTACTACCATGCTAAATGGGGTAGACTTTGAACACATCTAGCAACTCAAGACGGCATCCATGAGGTGCCTCAGCAGCAGTGGAACTGTACTTCAGCATGATCTGTAACCTCATGGTCTGATATATCCCCCCTCTACCATTACCACCAAACCAGGGAATCAACCCTGGTTCAATAAAGAGTGCAGGAGGGCATGCCAGAAGTAGCACCAGGCATACCTAAAAATGAGTTATCAACCCGGTGAAGCTACCAAACAGGACTACTTTCTTGCCAAACAGCATAGGCAGCAAGTGATAGACAGAGCTAAGCGATCCCACAACAAACAGATCAGATCTAAGCTCTGCAGTCCTGCCACATCCAGCCGTGAATGGTGGTGGACAATTAAACAACTCACTCACTCCTCAATAATGGAGGAGCCCAGCACATCAATGCAAAGGATAAGGCTGAAGCATTTGCAACAATCTTCAGCCAGAAGTGCTGAGTGGATGATCCATCTCAGCCTCCTCCAGAGGTTCCCAGGATCACAGATGCCTGTCTCCAGCCAATTCAATACACTCCATGTGATATCAAGAAATGGCTGAAGGCACTGGATATTGAAAAGACTATGGGCTTTGCCAATATTCCAGCAATAGCCATGAAGACTTGTGCTCCAGAACTTGGTGCTCCCCTTGACAAGCTGTTCGAGTGCAGCTACAACACTGGCATCTACCTAGCACTGTAGAAAATGTCCCAGCTGTATGCTGTATACAAGAAACAGGACAGATCCAACCCAGCCAATTACCGCCCCATCGGTACACTCTCAATCTTCATTAAGTGATGGAAGGGATCATCAACAGTACTGTCAAATGGCAATTACTCAGCAAAAACTCGTGGACACTCACTTTGGGTTTCGCCAGGGCCACTCAGCTCCTGACCTCATTACAGCCTTGGTTCAAACATGGACAAAGAACTGAATTTCAGAGGTGAGGTAAGAGTGACTACCCTTGACATCAAGGCAGCATTTGACCAAGTATGGCATCAAGGAGTCCTACGAAACTGGAGTCAATGGGAATCAGGGGAAACATTCTCCGTTGGTTGGAGTCCTATCTGGCACAAAGGAAGATGGTTGTGGTGGTTGAAGATCAATCATCTCAGTCCCAGGACATCTCTGCAGGAGTTCCTCTGGGTAGTGTCCTGGGACCAGCAATCTTCATCTGCTTCATCAATGACCTTCCCTCCATCATAAGGTCAGAGATGATGATGTTCGCTGATGACTGCACAATGCACAATAGAATTCATGACTCCTTAGATTTTGAAAGAGTCCATGCCCAAATGCAGCATGACGTGGACAATATCCAGGCTTTTTTGACAAGTGGCAAGTAACATTCACACCACACGAGTACCAGGCAATAACCACCTCCAGCAAAAGGGGATCTAACCATTGCTCCTTGATATTCAATTACATTGCCATTGCTGAATCCCCCACTATCAACATCCTGGGGGTTACCATTGACCATAAACTGAACTGAACTAACCATATAAATACTGTGGCTACAAGAGCAGGTCAAAGGCTAGGAATCCTGCAGTGAATAACTCATTTCCTGACTCCGCAAAACTTGTCCATTATCTACAAAGCACAAGTCAGGAATGTAATAGAATACTCTGCACTTGCCTGGATGAGTGGAACTCCGACAAGACTGAAGAAACTGATATCATCCAGGACAAAGCAGCCTCCCTGATTGACACCTCTTCCTCAAACATTCAATCCCTCCATCACCGACGAACAGTAGCAACCTTGTGTACCATCTACAAGATGCACTGCAGGAACTCACCAAGATTGCTTAGGCAGCATCTTCCAAACCAGAACTACAACCGCCTGGAAGGACAAGAGCAGCAGATGTATGGGAACGCCACCACCCGGAGGTTCCCCTCTAAGTCACTCACCATCCTGACTTGGAAATATAGTCACGTTCTTTCACTGCCGCTGAGTCAAAATCCTGGAATTCTCTAACAGCACATTGGGTGTACCTACACTCAGGGGCTGCAGCGGTTCAAGAAGGCAGCTCATCACCACCTTCGCAAGGTAACCACGGATGGGCAATAAATACTGGCCTAGCCAGCAATGCCTTCATCCCGTAAATGAATTTAAAAAAACACATTGGCAAGCTCAACACTTGGGCATTCATGAGGCACTGTGAGCCATCTACATCAACAGAACTGTATTCAATCACAATCTGTAACCTTACCGCCCAACATGTCCCTCAGTCTACCAATATTATTAAGGCATGGAATCAGCCCTTGTTCAATAAGGAGTGCAGGTGAGCAAAACAGGAGGGACACCAGGCATACCTAAAAATGAGGCACCAACTTGGTAAAGCAAGAACACCCAAGACTATATCTGTGTCAAACACTGGAAACAGCATCCGATAGACAGAACAAAGCAATCCCAAAAGAAGCAAATAGATCAAAGCTCTGCAGTCCTGCCATGTCCAGTCATAAACTGTAGTGGACAATAAAACAATTGACCAGAGGAGGTGTCTCCACAAACATGTCCATCCTCAATGATTGGGGAGCCCAGCACATCAATGCAGAAGACAAGGCTGAAGTGTTTGCAACCATTTTCAGCCCAATGTGGCAAGTGGATGATTCATTGTGGCAGCCTCCTGAAGTCCCCAGCACAGTCTGCAGGAAATTCAATTCGCTCCACGTGATATCAGGAAACAGTTGAAGGCACAGGATATAACAAAGGTTATGGACCCTGACAACTTTCCAGCAATAGTATTGAAGACAGCTAACTGTGCCCCTAAGCTGTTCCAGTACAGCTACGACATTGGCACCTACCCGACAATGTGGAAAACTGCTCAGGTACATCCTGTACACAAGAAACAAGACAAATGAAACCCGGCCAATTACCATCCCATCACTTTACTTTTAAGCATCAGCAAAGTGTTGGAAGGTGTTGTCGACATTGTCATCAAACGGCATTTAGCAATAATCTGCTCATCAATGCTCAGTTTTGGTTCTGGGGTAGCCAGGGTCACTTGACTCCAGATGTTATTACAGCCTTGGACAAAGCATGGACTAAAGAGATGAATTTAAGAACAACATAGAACATAGAAAGCCACAGCACAAACAGGCCCTTCGGCCCACAAGTTGTGCCGATCACATCCCCACCTCTAGGCCTATCTATAGCCCTCAATCCCATTAAATCCCATGTACTCATCCAGAAGTCTCTTAAAAGACCCCAACGAGTTTGCCTCCACCACCACCGACGTCAGCCGATTCCACTCACCCACCACCCTCTGAGTGAAAAAACTTACCCCTGACATCTCCTCTGTACCTACCCCCCAGCACCTTAAACCTGTGTCCTCTCGTAGCAACCATTTCAGCCCTTGGAAATAGCCTCTGAGAGTCTACCCTATCCAGACCTCTCAACATCTTGTAAACCTCTACCAGGTCACCTCTCATCCTTCGTCTCTCCAGGGAGAAGAGACCAAGCTCCCTCAACCTATCCTCATAAGGCATGCCCCCCAATCCAGGCAACATCCTTGTAAATCTCCTCTGCACCCTTTCAATGGCTTCAACATCTTTCCTGTAATGAGGTGACCAGAACTGCGCACAGTACTCCAAGTGGGGTCTAACATTGTCTAAAATTAAAGAGTGATGGCTCAACCATTTTCAGCTGCATCATCAATGGCCTTCCCTCCATCATATGGACAGAAGTGGGGATGTTTGCTGATGATTCCACAGTGTTCAGCACCATTCATGATTCCTCAGGTACTGAAGCAGTCTGTGTCCAAATGTGGCAAAACCTGTACAATATTCAGGTCTGGGCTGACAATTTGTAAGTAACAGTTGTGCCACACCAGTACCAGACAATGACCATCTCTAACAAGTGAGAATCTAACCATCTCTGTTTAATGTTCAATCGCATTACCATCACTGAATCTCACACTATCAACATCTTAGGACTTACCACTGATGAGAAACCTAACTAGACCTGTCGCTTAAATATAATGGCTACAAGAGCTGGGAATCCTGTGGAGATGGCAAATCTGATAACTTCATAAAGCATTTCCATCATTGACAAGGCACAAGTAAGAAGTGTGATGGAATACACCATCCTGGATGACCTTTCCTGCACTAGCATTGGGTCAAAGTCATGGAACCCCCTCCCTAACAGTGCTCTGGGTGTATCTACATTATATGGACGGTGGCAGTTCAAAATTGGCAAATGACCATCTCCTTAAGGGCAATTTCAGGATAGGTAACAAATGCTGACCTTGCCGATGATGGCTGCATTGAATAAAAAACAAATACACCAATAGATCAGTTCCTTCCTAAATTTCTGCCAATTCTCAGACTCTATAAAGAACATGCCCTGAAGATATTTTAGGCTCTTTTGGGTTGATTCTATTTTTATTGTCTATTGTGCCAATAACTTGTTTTGTCTGCCTTTGTGTAATTAAACAAATAAATGTGATCACTAACGCCCAGAAGGATAAATGTACCACTATCAGGTACTCATCTAAGTCACTTACTATCTCGAACTGGACAATGCCACCCATCTTTCACCGTCGCTGGGTCAAAATCTGGAATGCCCTTCCTAACAGCATCGTAACCACAGGGATGCCAACGGATAAAGAAGGCACTCCTTCCCACCTTCTCAAAGGGAATTATAGATGGACAATATCTACTGTAGTATAAGAGTCTGGGACATGCAGGGTTAATGTGGGACTGGGGACGGTGCTGCCCATCCAATGATGCAAAAAGACACATGACCCAGACCGATGGTCAGGGTGCATTGAGCAGAAATGTGTGAAAACCTGAACATGGGGATCCTTGCCTCTACCTTTACTGTCTGTATGTAGATAGCTACAAGTAGTTATTAAAGATGTGCTGTTAACATACAGAAGATCATAAAGGTTTCTTTAAGAGACACCATTCTGTAACTGACACCCACCCAGCATAGTGGCAGCTTAGGATCGAAACTCTTAACCTCACTGAAATACTGAAAGACTAAGAAAAATAAAAAACTTTCACAGAAATTCTGACCTGAGAGAAGGTTCCAACAGAAGCTAAAGATGCTGAGAAAAGTTCACCTGAAAACATTCCAAAGAAAAGAGCCTGAGAGCAGAGGGCAGAGATGTTTGTTGCAGCAGGAGTTCGATTGAATCTCCCATGTAAGTCCAGCTTCAGGACAAGGAGTCCATAGATTCTACAGGGGTGAGCTAAATCTTTTAAAGTTCTAGACTGCAGCAAATCCTGAGAATTCCTTCATTAGCCCAGTGTCAGAAGCACCATTTGAACTAAACCTGTTGCTAAATCCCAATCCCTGACTTCGAGCCAGACTTGGACTTCAGCTTTGAAATCTTCTCATTTTGCAGAACTGATTGTTCTATTCTCATTGCGGGTCCCAGAAACCCATAGTTATCAAACCAGCCTACTATCCATGAGATAACAACGCCTCAAGTGGAAATGGTATAACAGAGTGATCAGCAGTCTGAGAAGCCTCTACCTCTAATCATGATGATTGTACAGCTAGTCAATGCAGCAACCACCGTACACACAGAGCAGCTACCAGCTCGAATGCCACAACTGCAAGGGATGCTGGAACCTGGTAGCAGTCTCCCACATTGACAACAACTAACAGAAATAAGTGTACCACTAAACCTTCTTCTCGCCAATGGAATACTCTTCTTCAGCCACAGAGGGCATCGAGATGATCTACATGTTGAACGACAAAGAGAAAGAAGCACCAAGGAGACAAATTCAATGTTCATTCACGTTGCAAGAAATGATTTACAATGGCAGCAACCACTGATCAACACAACCACCAAACAGGCCAACTGCAGTTCAACATGAAGCAGCGGAAGAAGAGAATTAAAGCATATCCAAATACCAGTCCAACCTCCAAGCCGACAGAAAGAACCAGAACTAAAAAACCCACCTCTCTGGCAAGATGGCGAATGAGATATGGAAGGGTTATAAAGCCTGTAGACCGCCTGAACCCATAAATTCAAGGACTGGAAGCGGGGAGATGGGTGCAATGCAAATGTTGTAATAGCGTGAATACAGTAATCACAATAATGTGATAACAACAATATAACAGCACGAAACTGCTGACAATGTAAGGCAGAAAAGAACAAAGAAAATTACAGCACAGGAACTGGTCCTTCGGCCCTCCAAGCCTGCACTGACCATGCTGCCCAATTGAATTAATCCCTTCCAGGGACTATATTCCTCTATTCCCATCTCATTCGTGTACTTGTCAAGACGCCCCTTAAAAGTCATTACTGTATCTACTTCCACTACCTCCCCAGCAGCGAGTTCCAGGCACCCACCATCCTCTGTGTAAAAAACGTGCCTCGTATATCTCCTTTAAACCTTGCCCCTCGCACCTTAGACCTATGCCCCCTAGTAATTGGCTCATCCATCCTGGGAAAAAGCTCCTGTCTATCCACTCTGCCCATGCCCCTCATAATCTTGTAGACTTCTATCAGGTCGCCCCTCAACTTCCATCATTCCAGTGAGAACAAACCAAGTTTCTCCAACCTCTCCTCACAGCTAATGCCCTCCATACCAGGCAACATCCTGGTGAATCTTTTCTGTATCCTCTCCAAAGCCTCCACATCTTTCTGATAGTGTGGCGACCAGAATTGAACACTATATTCCAAGTGCGGCCTAACTAAGGTTCTGTAAAGCTGCAACATGACTTGCCAATTTTTAAACTCAATACCCCGGCTGATGAAGGCAAGCATGCCGTATGCCTTCTTGATGACCTTCTCCACTTGCGTTGCCACTTTCAGTGACCTGTGTACCTGTACACCCAGATCCCTCTGCATATCAATACTCTTAAGGGTTCTGCAATTTACTGTATATTTCCCATCTGTATTAGACCTTCCAAAATGTATTTCCTCACATTTGTCCGGATTAAACTCCATCTGCCATCTCTCCGCCTAAGTCTCCAACCGATCTATATCCTGCTGTATCCTCTGATGGTCCTCATCGCTATCCGCAAATCCACCAACCTTTGTGTGGTCCGCTAACTTACTAATCAAACCAGTTATATTTTCCTCCAAATCATTTATATATATTACAAACAGCAAAGGTCCCAGCACTGATCCCTGAGGAACGCCACTTGTCACAGCCCTCCATTCAGAAACGCACCCTTCCACTGCTACCCTCTGTCTTTTATGACCGAGCCAGTTCTGTGTCCACCTTGCCAGCTCACCTCTGATCCCATGCGACTTCACCTTCCACACCAGTCTGCCATGAGGGACCTTGTCAAAGGCCTTACTGAAGTCCATGTAGACAATATCCACTACCTTACCCTCATCAATCATCTTCATCACTTCCTCGAAAAACTCGATCAAGTTAGTGAGGCACGAACTCCCCTTCACAAAACCATGTTGCCTCTCACTAATATATCCAGTTATTTCCAAGTGGGAGTAAATCCTGTTTCGAAGAATCCTCCCCAATAATTTCCTTGCCACTGATGTCAGGCTCACCGGCCTGTAAGTACCTGGATTATCTTTGCTACCCTTCTTAAACAAAGGAACAACATTGGCTATTCTCCAATCCTCTGGGACCTCCCCTACAGCCAGTCAGGATACAAAGATTTCTCTCAAGGCCCCAGCAATTTCCTCCCTTGCTTCTTTCAATATTCTGGGTATATCCCATCAGGCCTTGGGGACTTGTCTACCTTAATGTTTCTCAAGAACATCAATACCTCCTCCTTTTTGATCTCAACATGACTCGAAACACCCTTTCCCAGACTCATCATCTACCAGTCCTTCTCTTTGGTGAATACTGACGCAAAGTACTCATTTAATACCTCACCCGGTCTGACGAAGGAGCAGCGCTCCGAAAGCTTATGGTATTTGCTATCAAATAAACCTGTTGGACTTTAACCTGGTGTTGTGAGACTTCTTACTAGAGGAAATGAACCAGTGAACTTCATATACATTGGATAAAGACTTGGGGTGAGGTGTAGCATAAAGGTCTAGCACATATAAGGTTAATGTAGGACTGTCCACACAGTGATGTAAGAAGGCACATGATCCAGACCAGGGTCAATGTGTGTTGAGCAGAGATGTGTGAAGACCTAGACATGGAAATTGTTCCTTGCTTGTACCTTTACTCTATGTAGATAGTCACAAGTAGTTAATAAGGATCTACTGAAGACTGCAAAGACTTCTTTAAGAGACACCATTCTGTAATCAACATCCTCTCAACATATGCTGACTTTGCCAGAAATGTCCACGTCATTGAAAAGCGTTTTGTGAAATAATGACTATAGAAGGTGTGAATCTTGACATTAAGGAGGTTACTAAAGTGAAAGCCTAATGCCCAGAGCAAAGGACACAACCAACATTAAAAGGTTTCTGGATGAATTAGAATGTAATATTAGGTAGAAGCTTGCTCAAGCCCATTCAGTACACATGTACATTTGACTTTTAACAGGAGTCCTCGCTCAGGATGTTAGGGAAGGTTGGTGAGGATTCAACTTCTGCCCCACAGTCTATAGTAGAAAGAAGTGTGCCCTCTACTGGCAGGTGACAGAGTGACACATGTTCTCCAGCCTTCAGTTTCTTTATGATTTAGGAGTTCATCAGGGCAGGGTTCAAATGTCAGAAACGGAGACATGTCAACAACATTCTAGCTAGTGTGGGTATTCAAAACACACACTTCTGACAGTGAAAGGTTACAAATTTCAAATTGCTGAACTAACTGCTTGTTAGTTTGTATTTTTTTCCCAGCTGTGTTACTTCCCAAGACATGTGATGGAAGCAAAATTTGAACCAACTAAAATACTTTGTTGGTTCCAAATCATATTGTACCTGCCCTGGGAATGTTTGATGGCAGTAAGAGTTTTAACAACACCAGGTTAAAGTCCAACAGGTTTATTTGGTAGCAAATACCATTAGCTTTCGGAGCGCTGCTCCTTCGTCAGATGGAGTGGAAATCTGCTCTCAAACAGGGCACAGAGACACAAAATCAAGTTACAGAATACTGATTAGAATGCGAATCCCTACAACCAACCAGATCTTAAAGATATTCTAATCAGTATTCTATAACTTGATTTTGTGTCTCTGTGCCCTGTTTGAGAGCAGATTTCCATTCCATCTGACGAAGGAGCAGCGCTCCGAAAGCTAATGGTATTTGCTACCAAATAAACCTGTTGGACTTTAACCTGGTGTTGTTAAAACTCTTACTGTGTTCACCCCAGTCCAACGCCGGCATCTCCACATCAATGTTTGATGGGACAGTGTCGAGGGAGCTTTACTCTGCATCTAACCTATGCTGTACCTTACCTGGGAGTGTTTGACGGGACAGTGTAGAGGGTGCTTTACTCTGTATCGAACCCTATGCTATACCGTTCCTGGGAGTGTCTGATTGGGACAGTGTAGAAGTAGCTTTACTCTGTATTTAACCCGTGTTGTACCTGACATGCAAGTATTTGATGGGATATTGTAGAGGGAACTTCTGTCTGTAGCTAACCCCATGTTGTATATGCCATGGGAGTGGTTGATGGGACATTTTAGAGGAAACTTTTCTCTAAATCTAATCCCATATTGTGCCTGATCTGCAAAAGCATCTCACTCTGTGTCTGAGGAACCTTTCTCTTAAGCAGATTTTCAAATTTTATACTTGATCTGACAGTGAATTCATTTAGGAAAGCAAATTTTACATAACCTTCCCTCAAGGACTCAAAAGTATTGAATTGAGTCCATGAGGTAGCAGGTTTCACCTGATCTGTGGAATTGACTGGCTTGAAGAGCTGAATAATCTTCACCAATCCAATGCTTTATGGTTGTAAATGTTTTTTACATAGACATTATTGCTGTGCTTCTTCAATTGTTCTTAACATGAACTTCACCTATCAAAGGCAAAGCGGTCTTCATCCATCTGAAGAACATTCTGCCCATCAAATCTTATTAATGGAGACTTAATTGAGGGGAATCATTAAGTACAAACACATTGTAATAATCTTCACAAAGTAATGTAAACTGCTTCACTGCCAGCCATCTATAAAATTACTTTCTTCAATTCTGCCTTTGTTTTCGGTATATACTTATCTCTTTTCATACAAAGCCAAAGGGACAGAATGTATAGTAGTGTTGGGTTCATCACTAAACTGGGAATGTTCCAAATGTTGTTTGAAGCTTGGGTGGAATAAAGAAGTCATTAATGACTGACTGGTTGGACAGATTGGTCTTTGTTAATCCTTTACATTTCTATGTTCCACCCAGATACTTTCTTCATATCAGAGACAACTGAAGTGATGAGTGTTCCATTATGCTCCTCATCTACATCTTGGTGGTGGGATGATTTAATGGAGCCACTTTCTATGGAGCATTCTTACCTCTTATAGTGAGATCAGTGTGTCTGGTCCACTTATGTTTCAGGTCAATGGCGGGATGATCTTGATGGTGGAGGACTCAGTTATCATTATTAAATTAAACAGATAAGAGAAGATAATGGAGCTTGATCTCCTTCTGCCATCTCCCTATCTACATAACCACATTCACTTCAATACCAGGTTTTGTAACAAGTCCTTTGTATCACATGACTGACAAATATCCATACTTACAACATCCACCACATTCCTTTCGATCCATGGTCTCGGGCTTTCTTACAAGGTGAAATTAAATAAGTCAATCAGGGCCTATCTTTTAGAGATCGCTTCTTATCAATGTGTGGTTAAAGTGTTCTCTGATGAACTCATACTTTATCCACAATCTCTTTTTTTTTGGCTGTCTTTTAAATCTCTAATTTTCTTCTATATTATCCCTGTAGATTTATCACATGCCTCATTTTTAGACCTCATTTTTGCTCCAACGTTTATGTTCTCTAAGAATGAATTTAGTTTGCATCTTACTCATTTTATGTATCTCCCTATAACTCGCCCACTATTTATCAGCGGGTAGCCCTCTTAACTCTGAGTCACAAGGTTCTGGGTTGACGTCCTACTCCAGGCCTTAAAGACAAAAATCTAGGCTGACACTCAAGTGAGGTATTGTGTAGGTGAAGCATTGCTGCAGTTGCTGTCTTTCAGATTAAACATTAAAATTAAGTCCCATCTACCTGCTTGGGTGGATGTAAAGATTCCATGGCATTGTTTCAAAGAAAACCAGGGGGAATTATCCCCGCTGTCCTGGCCAATATTTACCTCTCAATCAACATCACAAAAAGCAGAAAATCTGGGTCGAAGTTTTCCGGCTGTTCCTGTTAGTGGGATCTTCCTGTCCTGCTGATGTCGACCCCCCACGCACCCCCCCTCCCCCCCCCACCCCAGTTTCCCAGCAGTGGAAGGTGAGAACAAAGGGAAAACCCTTTGACACCCATGACGGACCACCTCCTCTACCACAAAACATGTCTTTGGGGTGGGGGGAATCCCGTCCCTGGTCTTTTTCATTTTGCTGTAAGTGGGAGTTGTCTGCCTGTAAATTGGCTGCTGTATTCCCTACATTACAATAGTGACTACATTTTGAAAGTACTTAATTGGCTATGGAACATTCAGTGGTTGTGAAAAGTGCTATCTAAATGCAAGTTTTTCTACTTTTTTTCTCACCAATTAACCTGGGTGAAGTTCACTGAAGTTACCCCATTCGATACCTTTACCTTGGGTTCCATTTTGGTAATTTTTCAATATGAACTTTATCAGGTTCCTCAGTCACCTACTTAGCCTGCGTTTTTATCTAGAACATATTCAATATTGCATCCCTCCTTGTAGGCATCCTAATGGGAAACAGTCCAAAGGAACTTATTCGAAGAATCCCTTCCCATTTGTCCAACTTCTGTCTTATCGTAGACTATCTTAGGATAATTAAAGTCCCCCATAGTTATATTTCTGCCATGGATGCCATCCTTATATTTCCTTGAATGCACCCTCATTTCCTTTCCAACTATTGAGTGTTATGAAGAATTGCCAATGTGGAAAATGCTCTCTTTTTATTCCTCAACTTAAGTCAGAAGCTGTTTGACTGCCATCACCGATGAGGAGTTCCCCTTCTACGGTTGCATTTCTTTCCTATTAATAAGGCCACTCATTTATTTTCTTCCCCTTCTACCTTCTACACATTTCATTTCACCCAGATGAAGCAAAGTCTTCATTAAGTTTACAAACTCATGTCCCTTTATGTTTAGTATTGCTCCTGGCTCCCAGACTATTACTTCTCATGTTTCCATAGAAACACCTTTCCCAGTCCATACAACTCTTGAGAATGCCGTCTTCCCTTCTATATTTTTCTTCTTTGTTCCTCAACTTCTATCTCCTTAACTTCTGTCCCAAAGTATTTCCATTTCTGCAGGCGATGATGTGCTCTGAATATTCTGGAATGTATCGCGTGCTGTGGCAATCAAGTGATATCAGACCAAAGCTTGGTATCACGTTCATCATCACTAAGCTTTCTTGGCACACAAAGCTATCACAAACGCCCAGGGCTGGACAATCCCATCTCTAACAGGCGTGGGCTAAGATTTCTAGCAGGTTTCCGTGAGGTTACTAGACAAAACAGCTCATCAGTTTACAAACATCAGTGATTTTGTGCCTCAGTCTCCACATCTTCATTGTCTCTTTCTTGTTTTTCACTGATTAGATCCCTGTCTGAACCTCACTGCCAAGTATTCACAACCTAAACCACTCAGATCCCTTCATCTAGAGCCTATGAGTCAATGCTGTGTATTCATTGTTATACACGTAGGCTTCCAAAGAGCCTCATTTTCTTCTACCTCCAGTCAGTAGGAGCCTCAGTATGGGGCCTCATACTCCCCATGACCTCAGCCACAGGTCTCCCATTGGTCACTACATTTATAACTATGGTCCCTCACAAATTGAGTTTCCACTCATTCTTCCCATTCTCCCTTTAAAAAGATCCCTTACATTCAATCAGAAGATACTTCCCATCTTTTTGTTTCCTCCTGCTGGACTGTAACTTTCATTTTGCCAACTTACTTTGGTTCAGCCCCTTCAGTTCTGGCCATTGAAATTCCTCTCTTTCCCCAGCTCCCATTTCAGCACCATCCCTCCCACCCCAACACCATCCCTCTCCCCACATCCCACAGTATCACCTCAACATCACACCCGCCCCCCCCCCCCCCAATGCCATTTTCCTACATTTGCGGATCTTTTCCAAAGATGACAAATGGTACTGAGCAAAGTCAAAGAGCACCTGATAGGAAACTATGGGGGATCATGAGGATTATCGGGGGAGCGTAAGTATAAAATGAGGAGCGCAAGATCTGCAGATGAGAGGGGAGACAGAGAGCAAGACAGACTTGTAGAAAGAGAAGGTAGAATGAAGAAATGAGGAAAACAGAAGTGTGGGACCAATAGCAAAAGTGGAAGAGTGCAAGAGAAATAGAAAGGCAGGGCTCAATGAACAGCTTAGGAAGATTTTGACGAGCATCCAGTTTGTAACTCACTCTGGGATATCCAGTATTCTATATATAAACAACCCAAATCCCTTGATTAGATTCCAGTTTGTAACTCACTCCCAGCTTTTCATTATTCTATGCATGAACTGTCTCGAGTCCCCAATTAGATTCCATTCAATACCCTGGGTATCCAGTATTCTATATATAAACCACCCAAACCCTTCAATTAGATTTCACTCTGTAACTCACTCCTGGGTATCCATTATTCTAAATATAAACCATCCCAGATCCCGTGATTAGATTCCAGCCTATAACTCACTCCTGAACAAGCTCCAGAGAGCTTCAGGGCTGCGCAGAAAGCTGGAAGCTCCCGCACATCCTAGGCAAAAGTCATCCCCTTTAAATCACACAAATGTGCAACCACACAAAACAATCTGGGGGCCAGTGCACTTAAATGTATCAACCGCACACTGCAGAAATGAATTTTTTGATGTGTTGCTCTCGAATAATCATTATTCTATATATAAACCAAGTCCCTTGATTTAATTCCGATACATAACCTACTCCTGAATATCCATTATTCCATAAGTGAAGCATATAAACCTTTTGGTTTAAGTTCAACCTGTCACTCATTCAAAGGGTGTCGATTATTTTATATACAAACCATATGAAGCATTTGATTACGTTCCTTGAAGTCGACTCCCTGGGTATCTGTTATTTTATATATAAACCATACGAGTCCCTTGATTAAATCCCAGCCTGTAACTCATTTCCAAGCTGCCTGTTATTTTATATATAAACCATCTGAAGTCCTCAATTTGATTCCATCCTGTACCTCACTCTTTCTAACCATTAATCTATATAGAAATCACAAAAACTCTGTTTATTTCCAACCTGTAACTTAACTCCCAGGGTGTCTATTATTGCAGCTATAAACAATCTGAATACCTCAATTGCACCGCTGTCAGTAACTCAATCCTTGGGAACGCAATTCTCTGATGATATTAAGATTCAAATAGAAATCCAAATCCTTTAAGAAAGCAGCAAGGTAGAATAGAGCCTCTTTCAGAACATCGGGACTTGCACACTCTCCCTGCTGTGGCTCGCCCACTTACACACTCACTCCCTGTACATTCACTCACATGCACACTTGCCCACCTGTCTGTAGGCTCACTTGCTGGCTAGCTTACCTGAGGGTTCACTTACCTGTTGACTGTCCGGCACATTTATTATTTGTTCCAATCCCTTTTCCACCGGCAGAGCTTTCCTTCCCGTGGTTTTCACAAGACTGCGATCAGACTGCACCAACTTAAACAAGACAAAGTTGACACACAAGGTAACGGTCAGGAGCACTGCGAGTGAGGCCGCCATTTGACTCCGTGTATGCTATTGTCCACAGCAAGACAACAATAGACATAAATAAAATATTATGAGTTTATGCTTTTTCCTTTCCCCAGGGAATGGGTTTGATTTGCTTCGCTGCTTCTGAATCGGAGGTTTTAGATTGGTTTTACACTGGGATTTACAGGTTCACAGAGCAGCCCAAGACTCACTTTCAGTTGAACCTCACTTTCGAAGATTTCCCTCTACATGTTGTTATTTTTGATCCATAAGCTACGTCCTTGAATAAGCTCATAAAAAACTTCCAAGGAAAAGGATATTTCTTTGGTGTTCCTGTTTTCCTAGAAGCAACATTCACATGTGTCTCGAATCACAAATCGTGAGCTTGGGTTTGATTGTGTCTTTAGATAAAAAGTCAAAGAGAACTGATCTCCCACTGCCTTAAAGAAGAGCTTTGGAAAGGCACTCTTGTTGCAAACTCAGTTCAGGCAAATGTACACTTTCCACATCATTCTTAATAATGAAACCTGGAGAGAGCCTTGCTTTGAGAATCAGCCTTCTCTCTGAGGCGATGACGAGTCCTGTTGATGATTGCCTGCTCTCTTAGCCTCAGGTGACAGTGCTGTCCTGGCATATTCTGCCTCCCATCTCCTTGGATTGAACATGTAAAGGGTTTCTCTCTGCCTCTCTCTCTCTCTCTCTGCCTCTTGTGGCGTTGCCCTGTGTAAATATCTGACCTTCTGTCAAGCTGATGCTCCGGTTCCCGCCTCAGCCCTGCCAGACAACAACAGGGCTGCTTCTCATTCCACACCTACTTCAAGTTACAGGACTTAACTCTGTAAGAGCCGCACTGCTCAGAAATACCATTCCTTGTCATCTTTCACACACTTCATTCCCATCCAATAGCCTGAATGCAACTCGATTTCAGCTCCTGAATGTGCACAATGCACCTAAGTTAAAAATAATGATTCAGCTCTGTCTAGCACTATTGGTTTAATCTATGTCTCAATATTAGCTCCTGTGCATTGCACAGTCAGTTTTATCGTGTATCTGACCCTGGACAATATGGGAGGAGGCTGTAATCTTTGTTAATTCCTCTATTATTGTTCACCGGGATTGACACCGAAATATAAATCTTCCGACTGCACTCTCTTAACGTAGACCCTTAGCTACTGAAAACATGTATCAAAATCGTGACTGCAGACAATTACAGTGAATTCATATATAGGGAGATCATGGACTGTGTGATTTCTCCATGTCAGACAGAGGAGATACAAACCTTTAATCGATTAGCTACTGTCACCAATGTTTGGGAAGGATAGTTCAAGCACCAAGGTGGAATAGTTCCCGAGCACTGACAATGCTTTCATGAGGGCACTGCATTAGCAGAGTGACTGACAAAATGCACAGGAGGAGATTGGGCAGATCTTTGGTATGAGTGTTTGGACATGAAGTGAGCTGCAGGCAGAGCAGGAACAGTGAAGGGAGAGGGAGGGCTTGAATCCCAATGCGAATGACAGCAATTGTTCAATGTATAAAAAAGCAGCCAGGATGGGAAACAAAGGGAGGAATAGAAACTGCTGTCCAGGAACACTCCACAGAGTCACTTTGTGAAACACAGTGAGCTATTATGCATCAGTGGTTCTCAAATGTTTCCATCAGTGGACTGCTTATGTGGGATAAACGACCCCAAGGACCACCTACTGATCCTACCCTTCCAACTTTACCTCAGCACAGAGACAGAGAAACAGTGAACATTTTGAGTTGAATGTGACTCATCTTCAGGTCTGGAGGAAGATGGAAGTATGATGGGTTTTAATGGTGTTGAAAGGGGGCAGATGGGGAAGAATGAAAAGGAAGATCTGGGATAGGATTGAGAGATTAAATGGCAGAAATGTAATGAAACAAAAGTAAAGCAGAAGTGTGGGAAACGGGCTTAACATGTCTCAGACAGCTGATGGCCTAAATGTTTCGTCATATTGTTCATCACCCAGTTCACAACGAAGCTTTTGGCTAATTTGGCAAAATGATCGGTATGAAATGGGATGCACATTCTCAACATTGGCTGGGTTGACTTTGGCACAGTGGTGATGATAGCATATTTCCACTGGCCGGGAACCTTGCCAACTTGATATGGTTTGTTGAGAACTGAATGTGACAGGTGGATGCAGGCCTGTGAACATTTGCCCCTTACTTCCCCATACCAGTCAAAAGAGACGTGACTGAACCTAATTCAACACCTTTTCATCCAAGGGCTGTGGTCATCACTGACAAAGACATTGCCCATCCATAATTGTCCTGAAACTGAATGGTTTCCAGGCTACTTCTGAGGGCATTAAGATGAACTATGTTGGAATGGGACTGCAATCAAATAGAGGTCAGACCTGGTAAGGAGGGCAAGTTAAAGAACATTAGCGAACCAGTTAGGTTTTGTAATTGTCCCAATAGTGACCGTGGTGAGCTCCACTGGTTAATTCCCAATTAAAGCCGGACCCTCACAAGTTCCAGCAAGGTAAACTGACCTTGATTCCCTATGGCTCCTGTGGTCTTCCATGGGGGCAGATGGATGTTCCCATCAGAAACACATCATGAATTCACTTCTAGATAGAGACCTGGTCATAGAGTCATAGAGTCGTAGAGTGGAGAAAAGGCCCTTTGGCCCATCAAGTCTACACCAACAATAATTATCACTGACATCTGGAGGTATCCGGTATCTGTAGGTTGTACCCAATGTTGATCCCATGCTAAGTCTTTCTCACTTGCCTTTACCATCCTCGACCCACTAAAGAAACTCACATGTCCTCACCATCCTGTACCCACAACAAACTAAATAAACTAACCTGCCCTCACCATCCCGTACCCACCAAACACAAAATAAACTAACCTGCCCTCACCATCCCGTACCCACCAAACACAAAATAAACTCACCTGCCCTCACCATCCCGTACCCACCAAACACAAAATAAACTCACCTGCCCTCACCATCCCGTACCCACCAAACACAAAATAAACTCACCTGCCCTCACCATCCCGTACCAATTGCATACGACGTCCCAGCTTTGAAGTTTATTTATTCGTCACAAATAAGGCTTACATTAACACTGCAATGAAGTTACTGTGAAATTCCCCTAGTCACCACTCTCCAGCGTCTGTTTGGGTCAATGCACCTAACCAGCACGTCTTTCAGACTATGAGAGGAAACCAGAGCACCTGGAGGAAATCCATGCAGACACAGGGGGAATTGCAAACTCCACAAAGATAGTGACCCAAACAGGGAATTGAACCTGGGTCCCTGGCGCTGTGAGGCAGCAGTGCTAACCACTATGTCATCGTGCCACTCAGGCTGCAAGTAAATAAAGAGGGCTGCTTCCATCATTTGAGTGAATTGGGTCGGTTGCTGGCTCCATGGATGGAGCCTGGACAACAGCTCCCATACTGACACTGGAGGTACAAATAACAAGCATGAGGATATAAAAGCCAGTGCAAGACAAAAAGAATGTACATTCCGTATAATTGAAGACAGCAATAAAATGTAAAACATCACATAACTTAATGAAATCAATTTCTTGGGACTGTAGCGGCCATTTCTCATTCAGTAATAAACTCACTCAGGGCAAATAGGTAGGACGTGATGTTGTCCCTGGGTACTAAGTGCACTGTTCGAGAAACGTCATGGTGGGTGGCGTCCCAATGGCTGTGTTGATGACAATGTTGTTGGCAGTGTTGCCGTCAGTATTGATGGCAGTGTTGATGGCAGTGTCGATGGCAGCAATGTTAGCAGTGTTGATGGCAGTGTTGATGGCAGTGTTGCCGGAAGTATTGATGGCAGTGTCAAAAGCAGCGTTGTTAGCAGTGTTGATGACAGTGTTCATGGCAGTTTTGCTGGCAGTGTTGCTGGCAGTGTTGTTGACAGTGTTGATGGCAGTGTTACTGGCAGTGTTGTGTAAGTGTTGACGGCAGTGTTGATGGCAGTGTTGCTGGCAGTGTTGGTGGCAGTGTTGCTGGCAGTGTTGATGGCAGTGTTGATGACAGTGTTGATGACAGTGTTGCTGGCAGTGTTGATGCCAGTGTTGATGACAGTGTTGATGGCAGTGTTGATGGCAGTGTTGATGACAGTGTTGATGGCCGTGTTGTTGGCAGTGTTGTTGGCAGTGTTGATGACAGTGTGGCTGGCAGTGTTGATGCCAGTGTTGATGACAGTGTTGATGGCAGTGTTGATGACAGTGTTGATGGCCGTGTTGTTGGCAGTGTTGTTGGCAGTGTTGATGACAGTGTTGCTGGCAGTGTTGATGGCAGTGTTGATGGCAGTGTTGATGGCCGTGTTGATGGCCGTGTTGTTGGCAGTGTTGTTGGCAGTGCTGTTGGCAGTGTTATTGGCAGTGTTGATGGTAGTGTTGATGACAGTATTGATGGTAGTGTTGATGGCAGTGTTGTTGGACGTGTTGTTGGCAGTGTTGTTGGCAGTGTTGATGCCAGTGTTAATGGCAGTGTTGATGGCAGTGTTGATGGCAGTGTTGTTGGACGTGTTGATGACAGTGTTGCTGGCTGTGTTGATGGCAGTGTTGTTGGCAGTGTTGTTGGCAGTGTTGATGATAGTGTTGATAGGAGTGTTGCTGGCAGTGTTGATGGCAGTGTTGTTGGCAGTGTTGATGATAGTGTTGATGGGAGTGTTGCTGGCAGTGTTGATGGCAGTGTTGCTGGCAGTGTTGACGACAGTGTTGATGGCAGTGTCAATGGAAGCGTTGACGGCACTGTTGCTGGCAATGTGGACGGCAGTGTTGATGAGAATGTTCATGGCAGTGTTGGTGGTAGTGTTGATGGCAGTGTTGATGGCAGAGTTGATGGCAGTGTTGATGGCAGTGTTGATGGCACTGTTGATGGCAGTGTTGTTGGCAGTGTTGATGGCAGTGTTGTTGGCCGCGTTGTTGGCAGTGTTGATGGCAGTGTTGACGGAAGTGTTGTTGGCCGTGTACATGGCACTGTTGATGGCAGTTTTGTTGGCACTGTTGATGGCACTGTTGATTGCAGTGTTGCTGGCAGTGCAGATGGTGGTGTTGATGGCGGTTTTGGTGGCAGTGTGGTTGGCAGTGTTGATGGCAGTCTTGATGGCAGTGTGGTTGGCAGTGTTGATGGCAGTATTGATGATAGTGTTGATGGCAGTGATGATGGCAGTGTTGATGGCATTGTTGTTAGCAGTGTTGATGGCAGTGTTGATCGCAGTGTTGATGGCAGTGTGGATGGCAGTGTTGATGGAAGTGCTGTTGGCAGTGTTGATGGCAGTGTTGTTGGCAGTGTTGATGGCAGTGTTGATCGCAGTGTTGATGACAGTGTTGATGGCAGTGTTGATGGCAGTGTTGATGGCAGTGTTGTTGGCAGTGTTGGTGGCAGTGTTGTTGGCAGTGTTGTTAGCAGTGTTGATTGCAATGTTGATGACAGTGTTGATGGCAGTGTCGATGGCAGTGTTGATCGCAGTGTTGCTGGCAGCGTTGATGGCAGTGTTGATGGAAGTGTTGATGGGAGTGTTGCTGGCAGTGTTCATGGCAGTGTTGATGGCAGTGTTGATCAGAGTGTCGATGGAAGTGTTGATGGCAGGGTGTTGGCAGTGTTGATGGGAATGTTGATGGCAGTGTTGATGGCAGTGTTGATGACAGTGTTGATGGCAGTGTTGTTGGCAGTGTTGATGGCAGTGTTGATGGCAGTGTTGATGGCAGTGTTGTTGGCAGTGTTGATGACAGTGTTGCTGGCAGTGTTGATGGCAGTGTTGATGGCAGTGTTGATGGCACTGTTGATGGCCGAGTTGTTGGCAGTGCTGTTGGCAGTGCTGTTGGCACTGTTGATGACAATGTTGTTGGCAGTGCTGTTGGCAGTGTTATTGGCAGTGTTGATGGTAGTGTTGATGACAGCATTGATGGTAGTGTTGATGGCAGTGTTGATGACAGTGTTGATGGCAGTGTTGTTGGCAGTGTTGTTGGACGTGTTGTTGGACGTGTTGTTGGCAGTGTTGTTGGCAGTGTTGATGCCAGTGTTGATGGCAGTGTTGATGGCAGTGTTGATGGCAGTGGTGTTGGACGTGTTGATGACCGTGTTGCTGGCTGTGTTGATGGCAGTGTTGTTGGCAGTGTTGTTGGCAGTGTTGATGATAGTGTTGATAGGAGTGTTGCTGGCAGTGTTGATGGCAGTGTTGCTGGCAGTGTTGACGACAGTGTTGATGGCAGTGTCGTTGGAAGCGTTTACGGCACTGTTGCTGGCAATGTTGACGGCAGTGTTGATGAGAATGTTCATGGCAGTGTTGGTGGTAGTGTTGATGGCAGTGTTGATGGCAGAGTTGATGGCAGTGTTGAATGCAGTGTTGATGGCACTGTTGATGGCAGTGTTGTTGGCAGTGTTGATGGCAGTGTTGTTGGCCGCGTTGTTGGCAGTGTTGATGGCAGTGTTGACAGAAGTGTTGTTGGCCGTGAACATGGCACTGTTGATGGCAGTGTTGTTGGCACTGTTGATGGCACTGTTGATTGCAGTGTTGCTGGCAGTGCAGATGGCGGTGTTGATGGCAGTCTTGATGGCAGTGTGGTTGGCACTGTTGATGGCAGTGTTGATGATAGTGTTGATGGCAGTGATGATGGCAGTGTTGATGGCATTGTTGTTAGCAGTGTTGATGGCAGTGTTGATCGCAGTGTTGATGACAGTGTTGATGGCAGTGTTGATGGCAGTGTTGATGGAAATGCTGTTGGCAGTGTTGATGGCAGTGTTGTTGGCAGTGTTGCTGGCAGTGTTGATGGCAGTGTTGTTGGCAGTGTTGGTGGCAGTGTTGTTGGCAGTGTTGTTAGCAGTGTTGATTGCAATGTTGATGAGAGTGTTGATGGCAGTGTCGATGGCAGTGTTGATCGCAGTGTTGATGGCCGTGTTGATCGCAGTGTTGCTGGCAGTGTTCATGGCAGTGTTGATGGCAGTGTTGATCAGAGTGTCGATGGAAGTGTTGATGGCAGGGTGTTGGCAGTGTTGATGGGAATGTTGATGGCAGTATTGATGGCAGTGTTGATGACAGCGCTGATGGCAGTGTTGTTGGCAGTGTTGATGGCAGTGTTGATGGCAGTGTTGATGACAGTGCTGATGGCAGTGTTGATGGCAGTGTTGATGACAGTGTTGATGGCAGTGTTGAGAACAGTGTTGATGGCAGTGATGTTGGCAGTGTTGATGGAAGTGTTGTTGGCCGTGTTGATGGCACTGTTGATGGCAGTGTTGTTGGCAGTGTTGATGGAAGTGTTGTTGGCCGTGTTGATGGCACTGTTGATGGCAGTGTTGTTGGCAGTGTGCTGGCAGTGTAGATGGCAGTGTTGATGGCAGTGTAGATGGCAGTGTTGATGACACTGTTGATGGCAGTGTTGATGGCAGTGTTGATGGCAGTCTTGTTGGCAGTGTTGCCGACGGTGTTGATGACACCGTTGGTGGCAGTGTGTTGCCAGTGTTGATGGCAGTGTTGATGGAAGTGTTGTTGGCCGTTTTCATGGCACTGTTGATGGCAGTGTTGTTGGCAGTGTTGATGGCACTGTTGATTGCAGTGTTGCTGGCAGTGTAGATGGCAGTGTTGATGGCAGTGTTGATGACAGTATTGATGGCAGTGTTGAAGGCGCTGTTGATGGCGGTGTTGGTGGCAGTGTTGATGGCAGTCTTGATGATAGTGTTAATGGCAGTGATGATGGCAGTGTAGATGGCAGTGTTGATGACACTGTTGATGGCAGTGTTGATGGCAGTGTTGATGGCAGTCTTGTTGGCAGTGTTGCCGACGGTGTTGATGACACCGTTGGTGGCAGTGTGTTGCCAGTGTTGATGGCAGTGTTGATGGAAGTGTTGTTGGCCGTTTTCATGGCACTGTTGATGGCAGTGTTGTTGGCAGTGTTGATGGCACTGTTGATTGCAGTGTTGCTGGCAGTGTAGATGGCAGTGTTGATGGCAGTGTTGATGACAGTATTGATGGCAGTGTTGAAGGCGCTGTTGATGGCGGTGTTGGTGGCAGTGTTGATGGCAGTCTTGATGATAGTGTTAATGGCAGTGATGATGGCAGTGTTGATGGCAGTGTTGTTAGCAGTGTTGATGGAAGTGTTGTTGGCAATGTTGGTGGCAGTGTTGGTGGCAGTGTTGATGGCGGTTTTGATGGCAGTGTTGATGGCAGTGTTGTTGGCAGTGTTGCTGGCAATGTTGATGGAAGTGTTGATGAGAGTGTTCCTGGCAGTGTTGATGGCAGAGTTGATGACAGTGTTGATGGCAATGTTGATGGCAGTGTTGATGGCAGTGTTGATGGCAGTGTTCATGGAAGTGTTGTTGGCAGTGTTGCTGGCAATGTTGATGGCAGTGTTGATGGGAATGTTGATGGCAGTGTTGATGGCAGTGTTGATGGGAATGTTGATGGTAGTGTTGATGGCAGTGTTGATGACATTGTTGATGGCAGTGTTGTTGGCAATGTTGATGGCAGTGTTGATGGCGGTGTTGATGGCAGTGTTGATGGTAGTGTTGATGGCGGTGTTGATGGCGGTGTTGGTGGCAGTGTTGATGGCAGTGTTGATGGCAGTGTGATTGGCAGTGTTGATGGCAGTATTGATAATGGTGTTGATGGCAGAGTTGATGGCAGTGTTGGTAGCATTGTTGATGGAAGTGTTGTTGGCAGTGCTGTTGGCAGTGTTGATGGCAGTGTTGTTGGCAGTGTTGGTGGCAGTGTTGATGGCAGTGTTGTTGGCAGTGTTGTTAGCAGTGTTGCTAGCAATGTTGATGGCAGTGTTGATGGGAATGTTGAAGGCAGTCTTGATGGCAGTGTTGATGGCAGTGTTGATGGCAGTGTTGTTGGCAGTGTTGCTGGCAATGTTGATGGCAGTGTTGATGGGAATGTTGAAGGCAGTGTTGAGAACAGTGTTGATGGCAGTGATGTTGGCAGTGTTGATGGAAGTGTTGTTGGCCGTGTTGATGGCACTGTTGATGGCAGTGTTGTTGGCAGTGTGCTGGCAGTGGAGATGGCAGTGTTGATGGCAGTGTAGATGGCAGTGTTGATGACACTGTTGATGACAGTGTTGATGGCAGTGTTGATGGCAGTCTTGTTGGCAGTGTTGCCGACGGTGGTGATGACACCGTTGGTGGCAGTGTGTTGCCAGTGTTGATGGCAGTGTTGATGGAAGTGTTGTTGGCCGTTTTCATGGCACTGTTGATGGCAGTGTTGTTGGCAGTGTTGATGGCACTGTTGATTGCAGTGTTGCAGGCAGTGTAGATGGCAGTGTTGATGGCAGTGTTGATGACAGTGTTGATGGCAGTGTTGAAGGCGCTGTTGATGGCGGTGTTGGTGGCAGTGTTGATGGCAGTCTTGATGATAGTGTTAATGGCAGTGATGATGGCAGTGTTGATGGCAGTGTTGTTAGCAGTGTTGATGGAAGTGTTGTTGGCAATGTTGGTGGCAGTGTTGGTGGCAGTGTTGATGGCGGTTTTGATGGCAGTGTTGATGGCAGTGTTGTTGGCAGCGTTGATGGAAGTGTTGATGAGAGTGTTCCTGGCAGTGCTGATGGCAGAGTTGATGACAGTGTTGATGGCAATGTTGATGGCAGTGTTGATGGCAGTGTTGTTGGCAGTGTTGCCGGCAATGTTGATGGCAGTGTTGATGGGAATGTTGATGGCAGTGTTGATGGCAGTGTTGATGGGAATGTTGATGGCAGTGTTGATGGCAGTGTTGATGACATTGTTGATGGCAGTGTTGATGGGAATGTTGATGGCAGTGTTGATGGCAGTGTTGATGACATTGTTGATGGCAGTGTTGATGGCAGTGTTGATGGCGGTGTTGATGGCAGTGTTGATGGTAGTGTTGATGGCGGTGTTGATGGCGGTGTTGGTGGCAGTGTTGATGGCAGTGTTGATGGCAGTGTGATTGGCAGTGTTGATGGCAGTATTGATAATGGTGTTGATGGCAGAGTTGATGGCAGTGTTGGTAGCATTGTTGATGGAAGTGTTGTTGGCAGTGCTGTTGGCAGTGTTGATGGCAGTGTTGTTGGCAGTGTTGGTGGCAGTGTTGGTGGCAGTGTTGTTGGCAGTGTTGCTGGCAATGTTGATGGCAGTGTTGATGGGAATGTTGAAGGCAGTCTTGATGGCAGTGTTGATGGCAGTGTTGATGGCAGTGTTGTTGGCAGTGTTGCTGGCAATGTTGATGGCAGTGTTGATGGGAATGTTGAAGGCAGTGTTGATGGCAGTGTTGATGACAGTGTTGATGGCAGTGTTGATGGCAGTGTTGATGACAGTGTTGCTGGCAGTGTTGACGACAGTGTTGATGGCAGTGTCGATGGAAGCGTTGACGGCACTGTTGCTGGCAATGTGGACGGCAGTGTTGATGAGAATGTTCATGGCAGTGTTGGTGGTAGTGTTGATGGCAGTGTTGATGGCAGAGTTGATGGCAGTGTTGATGGCAGTGTTGATGGCACTGTTGATGCCAGTGTTGTTGGCAGTGTTGATGGCAGTGTTGTTGGCCGCGTTGTTGGCAGTGTTGATGGCAGTGTTGACGGAAGTGTTGTTGGCCGTGTACATGGCACTGTTGATGACAGTGTTGTTGGCACTGTTGATGGCACTGTTGATTGCAGTGTTGCTGGCAGTGCAGATGGCGGTGTTGATGGCGGTTTTGGTGGCAGTGTGGTTGGCAGTGTTGATGGCAGTCTTGATGGCAGTGTGGTTGGCAGTGTTGATGGCAGCATTGATGATAGCATTGATGGCAGTGATGATGGCAGTGTTGATGGCATTGTTGTTAGCAGTGTTGATGGCAGTGTTGATCGCAGTGTTGATGACAGTGTTGATGGCAGTGTTGATGGCAGTGTTGATGGAAGTGCTGTTGGCAGTGTTGATGGCAGTGTTGTTGGCAGTGTTGATGGCAGTGTTGATCGCAGTGTTGATGACAGTGTTGATGGCAGTGTTGATGGCAGTGTTGATGGCAGTGTTGTTGGCAGTGTTGGTGGCAGTGTTGTTGGCAGTGTTGTTAGCAGTGTTGATTGCAATGTTGATGACAGTGTTGATGGCAGTGTCGATGGCAGTGTTGATCGCAGTGTTGATGGCCGTGTTGATCGCAGTGTTGCTGGCAGCGTTGATGGCATTGTTGATGGAAGTGTTGATGGGAGTGTTGCTGGCAGTGTTCATGGCAGTGTTGATGGCAGTGTTGATCAGAGTGTCGATGGAAGTGTTGATGGCAGGGTGTTGGCAGTGTTGATGGGAATGTTGATGGCAGTGTTGATGGCAGTGTTGATGACAGTGTTGATGGCAGTGTTGTTGGCAGCGTTGATGGCAGTGTTGATGGCAGTGTTGTTGGCAGTGTTGATGACACTGTTGCTGGCAGTGTTGATGGCAGTGTTGATGGCAGTGTTGATGGCCGTGTTGATGGCCGTGTTGTTGGCAGTGTTGTTGGCAGTGCTGTTGGCACTGTTGATGACAATGTTGTTGGCAGTGCTGTTGGCAGTGTTATTGGCAGTGTTGATGGTAGTGTTGATGACAGTATTGATGGTAGTGTTGATGGCAGTGTTGATGACAGTGTTGATGGCAGTGTTGTTGGCAGTGTTGTTGGACGTGTTGTTGGACGTGTTGTTGGCAGTGTTGTTGGACGTGTTGATGACCGTGTTGCTGGCTGTGTTGATGGCAGTGTTGTTGGCAGTGTTGTTGGCAGTGTTGATGATAGTGTTGATAGGAGTGTTGCTGGCAGTGTTGATGGCAGTGTTGCTGGCAGTGTTGACGACAGTGTTGATGGCAGTGTCGATGGAAGCGTTGACGGCACTGTTGCTGGCAATGTTGACGGCAGTGTTGATGAGAATGTTCATGGCAGTGTTGGTGGTAGTGTTGATGGCAGTGTTGATGGCAGAGTTGATGGCAGTGTTGAATGCAGTGTTGATGGCACTGTTGATGCCAGTGTTGTTGGCAGTGTTGATGGCAGTGTTGTTGGCCGCGTTGTTGGCAGTGTTGTCGGAAGTGTTGTTGGCCGTGAACATGGCACTGTTGATGGCAGTGTTGTTGGCACTGTTGATGGCACTGTTGATTGCAGTGTTGCTGGCAGTGCAGATGGCGGTGTTGATGGCGGTGTTGGTGGCAGTGTGGTTGGCAGTGTTGATGGCAGTCTTGATGGCAGTGTGGTTGGCACTGTTGATGGCAGTATTGATGATAGTGTTGATGGCAGTGATGATGGCAGTGTTGATGGCATTGTTGTTCGCAGTGTTGATGGCAGTGTTGATCGCAGTGTTGATGACAGTGTTGATGGCAGTGTTGATGGCAGTGTTGATGGAAATGCTGTTGGCAGTGTTGATGGCAGTGTTGTTGGCAGTGTTGTTGGCAGTGTTGATGGCAGTGTGGTTGGCAGTGTTGATGGCAGTCTTGATGGCAGTGTGGTTGGCACTGTTGATGGCAGTATTGATGATAGTGTTGATGGC